>NC_060130.1:87331847-87634878 GCF_021461395.2 Schistocerca americana
TGTAAGGGAATAATTTAAGTGCGCTTGGAACACTTGAGTTTTTCTTTATTCTTCAGTATCAGATTTTAGCTATTTAGATTTATTATTTTATATATTTATCTTTTTAAATTTTAATGTGATGAGCTGTCTTATACTTTTGTGAATTTTTGTTAATTTGTTTGTGAAATAAATTATTTGCTATGTTTCTTTTTGTTTGCTTCACTTTAATTTCCTTGAGATGCCTGATGCAATTCTTTCCCACCAATTCCTTACTGTTACCGTTTCTATATGCTTTACAAATTTTAAGCAAATGCATTAAGAGTTACTAATAACAACAAAATTGCTTAAATTTAAAACGTGTAGGTACTTCAGTGTGCTAAGTGGTTTTGTTTCATTTTACCTCAATTACTTAGGAGTGAGATCTTGAAGTAAGATTTTGCGGGCCCAGAAATCTGAGAGAATTTGGAAACATTCTTCGTACAGGATAAAAAGTAGAAATACAACAACAAAATTATTCTACTAAAAAAATCTGCTACTTAATGTAAATTAGTGTATACAGAATTTCAGCACCCCAGTAAAATCTTCAGATGCTCAAATAAGTCGTTCTTTAACAGTAAGGTTGTAGTTAAACATGAGAGCTGGTTATGTTGCCACTGTAAAAATGAATGTGGTGTTGACAAGTGGCATTAAATTACCTAACAGCATAAGTGATACTACCATCAGAAAGTTACATCAGTGTTAGCAATGAATGACTAATGCAATGTTGAGCTAATTTAATGAAATACAGAAATATAGACCTCAAAGTTAATTTGTAATGTGGGGAAGATAACAATGTCAACTGAAAGAGCATGTTGAAACATATTTGGAAGCATGATGCATGAGTTCTAGTAAAGCAACTATTACTTTTTGTTCAGTTGTTTTCTGCACTTGGTGTTAATGTTATGCAATGGTGTAAAATTTATGGCATGACTACTGTATTGTCATTGGTGAGATTCACATATCATGGGGAACTGTTTGGCAAGGTGATGCATACTCTCTTCTGCAAGTGTGTGTGTGTGTGTGTGTGTGTGTGTGTGTGTGTGTGTGTGTGTGTGTGTGTTTGGTTGGTTTGATTTGAAGAACAACCTATAGCCTGTCCAAGAAAATGTCATGGAGTGAAGTTGAAGTAATTTAATGGAAACCAGGGAATCTCTTTCTTTGAATCCAACATCTCGTGTATTTACGGTGTGCTACTTAACTAGAAAGGGTTGTTTGTGACAGTAATGAGGACTTGAAGCACACAAGGGTGCTAATAAAATGTTTGTGCAAGGTCATACAGAAAAACATCTGGTAATTACTTTGTCGTAAATGGAAATTTTTAAAAACATTTATGCATTTAAACATTATGAATTAAGAATTGGTTGTCTGGAGTGAAGTATCATAACTTTTGGTTACTGCAGATGATTCAGGATAAATGCTGTTCTGAGAAGTTATTTGTAGTGTCATAAACTGCAAGAAATATAAATTCAACTGACACGTCGTAAAAGGTTTGTACTAACCCTTATGACTTAGTTCAAAAAATTAAACTGGATTTTCTGTGTTTAGAAACTGTAACAGTTTACATTGTATAAATACTTTGAATTTATCAGGCAGAAGCACTAGACAGTTTTTACATAGTCTATCTCCACATAACTTTCTCCATGGGGTGCCACAGTATCCTAGCACTAGCCCTGCAGCCAGAGAAATTTGCCTGAAACTGAGAACTGCAGAGGCCTAGTTATTGGTATGGCCTTCAAAGTTAGATCCCAACAGATGAACCAGAAAATTACCCAGTGTTGCACTTTGTCCTGTGCACCTTAACCATTCACAACATAGCCGTAAGAGACAGTGACACAAGCAGGTGTCACTTTATTAAAAGGCACAGGACTAATAACTGTCCAGCTTCTCAGGCAGCATGGTGAGTAGACATCTGCAACCTTGCAGACAGAGCACATTACTTTCTGTGATAGAAAACTGACACTACCATAACAGGATGACCCTCTGCCATAACATGTTCAGAAAGTGAACTGGTTGTGTGGATATCTTAGATGGTTAGAACAATTGGAGTTGGCCTGAATTTTGTGTATGTCCTGCTCTGCACAGGACTTCCATCACCCAACTGATTGGGCCTTGGAGGCTAGTGTACCAAGGGTAGGTCTGGCAAAGTCCCTATTGCCAAATGAGAGTTCATGAGATGTTAAAGCATATCAGATGTAGTGGACAGGGGGAATTCTCACAACACTGGGCACAGCCAGCTACTCTTGCGTCTGCATTTTGGTGCTCCAAGTGTGGTAAAAACAAAATTGGTATTGAACTGAATAACAGAGTGCTAGATTATTAGGATATCAAAGGTGTGAAGAAAGGAAGAGGATGAGATAGAGCTTCAATCAGCAAATTTGTGTGTGGCACAATTTGTACTAAGTAACTTTCATTATAATTTTGAAAAATTAAATTACTGCTACTAAAGGAATCTGATAATAGTTAGAACAGTACTAGAAATAAGATACTAATAAAAATAGTAAAAACTTTGTTTCAACAGTCTCTAATGAAATTTTGTATCTTAGGAGATAAAATGCAAATTTAATGCAAAAATGGTAGAAAAGCGACATTAGTAGTGAGCTTCGAACTTCAATATCAGGAATGATAAAGGAGGCTTTCTAGTGCAATTTGCTGAGAACAAAGTGTACATCCTAAACACATTTTTCAAGATCAACCTTCGCAGGAAATTGAATTAAAACTGTGATAGACTGTGTGCCGTCAAAGAACACATTTTGCAGTGTGTCTACCTTACACCTGATTCTGGATTTCTGGTCGCAACAGGTAAAGAAAATTGGACACTGTCCAATTCACTGATTAATAAAATATGTATGAAAGGGAAATGCCAATTAAAATTAACTAATTTAATCCACTAGAGAATAAAAAAACTGTGGTCTCATGAGAAATTGTACAGTAACAGATATTGTACTGGAAACAGCTTGAGGTGAAGTAAAACTGAAGCATGTTTGGCTGTCGTGTCCTCAAAGACACGACAGAGATGAAATGCTAGAAGTGTGTAAAACGTTCCATAGAATTATCTAAAACAAAAGCATTCGGAAAAGTTTGAGATGTCTGATGTCTGATAGTATGGGAGAATAAGGGGGGTGTTGGATAGCAACCAGAGTACAAAGAAAACGAAACACACTTGGGTTTGGTAGACATAGCACACCAGTCACATGGCAGTTACAACAAACTGGGAAACCATACTAAAGGTGTCTAGAGATTTATCAAAACTCAATGGTGGACCAAAGAAACACCCTTAGGTGAGACTGAATGCTTTCTGCAAGTACTACCAGAAGAATGGTAAGCAATTTGGCACAGAGAGAAACCACTTGGAAACAATGGAATACCTAAAGAACTATAGTCACATTATGTATTTTTCTTTGTAAGATTTTTACAAAAACTGTTACCAATTTAGAACCAGTGGAAGAAAAGCTGCCCTTATAAGTAGTACAACACAGTGGATCTTCTACAGTTTGTATGTGTTTTATAGACTATATGAGAATATTTAACTATCACAGTAGGTCTTTAGAACTAACGAACAGTCTATCGACGTCAGCTTCAATTTTATTTCAGAGGTAGAAGTTGGGCAAAGGGACTAAGTTTCATCAAAATTATTTCTTGATGCCTTGGCGGAGATCTACAAAGCATTGAAATGAGATGGAGAAATACGCACACACAGATTTTTACAGCCTTTGGTTTGCAGGTGTCCTTGTAATTTTGTTATCTAGTATGACTTATGCAGAGAATGGAGGAATTGAACAGCACAAGTACAAAATTATGTGGGAAGATTAATTACAATAAGACCAAAATGTTACAATGAGTAAGCCAGTGGGATAATGGTTAAGGGTTAATAATAAAGTTAGAGAAGTAGTTAAATTCGTATACTTAGGAAAAACAATCAGGTGGTGGACACTTAAAGAAATAACTGAGTGAAAATGATTTGGAGTTAATTTATGAACATGAATGCTTTATTCAGAAGTGAATACCCGATATGACATGAACAGAAAGTCTACAACCAGTGAATACTGCCATTGTTAGCTAATGGAAGTGACACAGATGTTAACTGCTTATATATATATATATATATATATATATATATATATATATATATAATGGAAGGAAACATTCCACGTGGGAAAAATTATATATAAAAAACAAAGATGAGGTGACTTACCGAACAAAAGCGCTGGCAGGTCGATAGACACACAAACACACACACAAAATTCAAGCTTTCGCAACAAACTGTTGCCTCATCAGGAAAGAGGGAAGGAGAGGGGAAGACGAAAGGAAGTGGGTTTTAAGGGAGAGGGTAAGGAGTCATTCCAATCCCGGGAGCGGAAAGACTTACCTTAGGGGGAAAAAAGGACAGGTATACACTCGCACACACGCACATATCCATCCACACATACAGACACAAGCAGACATATGTCTGCTTGTGTCTGTATGTGTGGATGGATATGTGCGTGTGTGCGAGTGTATACCTGTCCTTTTTTCCCCCTAAGGTAAGTCTTTCCGCTCCCGGGATTGGAATGACTCCTTACCCTCTCCCTTAAAACCCACTTCCTTTCGTCTTCCCCTCTCCTTCCCTCTTTCCTGATGAGGCAACAGTTTGTTGCGAAAGCTTGAATTTTGTGTGTGTGTTTGTGTTTGTTTGTGTGTCTATCGACCTGCCAGCGCTTTTGTTCGGTAAGTCACCTCATCTTTGTTTTTTATATATATATATATATATATATATATATATATATTACACACACATGGGTTGCCTAATAATGGAATTGTGCATTAAAAGAAGGTACAACAACTGGATAGGAGGAAAGACAGTTGTTCAGGATGGGTATCTACTGTTATGAAACTGAAATGTAAATGTGCTGGGCATTCAGTATTGTGGAATGGGAGACAAGCTAAGGAAATTCTGTATTGGATTCCTCATGTCAAGACCAGTCGTACAGGATGCCCTACTGGATAAATGGATGGTGGTGGTTAAATTTGACATTTATAAACATTGTGCTGTGAACATACCCAGTATCCAGTTAGCTTTCTCTGACTGCATTTAGTGCTGTTTCTTGTATTATTCTTAGGCTAAGAATCTACATTTTGCATCCATTGGCAGGATTTGATAGTTTTTGGTAAACACAAAATCCCAACTTCTAACAGTCCTTTACTCACACACAAAAATCGTGGTGTACAGAAATTTCAGGATATATGGTGACAAAGTTTGGACAATGGATTCAGCACTGAAAGAATGTTGAATTCAGTGTCTCACCAGTTGGACCTGCATCTTAAAGATTCCTCAAATTTCTCAAGACAGAACTGTGGTGGACCAACATTTTCAGTGAAACTATTTCGGATTCTCAGAACAACAAAGTAGGAAGAGTTACTTGTATGTAATTATTTCATGGGTTTTTATACTTTGACCCAACTATAAATGTGCTTAAAGAAGGCAGTTCTTTATGTGGACATTGGTTTGGACACTGAAAGTTTTAGCTTTTTCCTGTTGCAAGTTTTATGCATTTGC
Organism: Schistocerca americana; assembly: GCF_021461395.2. NCBI lineage: Eukaryota > Metazoa > Arthropoda > Insecta > Orthoptera > Acrididae > Schistocerca > Schistocerca americana. Next base: position 87,337,399 of record NC_060130.1, read on the forward strand.
CCTTATTACACCCATGAACTAACTTACCCTGCTAAGTTTCTACCACTTAATGTGAGATTTTATCATGACACTATTGCTATTTTTCATATACAGAAAGTATTACAGTAATAATACAAAAAACTTCTCATCTATAGGTACCATCTATTGAAAGATGTATAGAGAGAATAAATAGTTTGTACACTCCTGTGTGCTAATTGGAGTGTAGAAGAAGCAGCAAGAAAAGAAACCGGGAAAAGTTAACCTAAATTTCATTTGCTTTAGATTTTTCATAATTTCTATCACACAAAATGAATAAGAACTAATTTGTATGACAGCAATGAACAGTCTTTATCCTTACCTCTCTTCCCCAATAGAAATAAATAAATTCACATAAAACTATACTTTTATAGTGTTTTATATCTAACAAAAATGGAAAACCTGGGGTGATTAAATGACTTTAATAGTATGCGGTGAAGCATCTTACACAAAGCAAACTTAATGTGAATGAGGCAGTTTGTACCTTATTGTGACAAATTGCTAAGAATTGCAAAATGTTACCCAGATTTCCTAGTATTTTCCACTTTGAGAATGGTTTTATTGCAAACTGTATTAACAGTGCAGTTTAACTTGTAGTGACACATCTTAAAATTTACTCAGTGGATGCTGTATGTACTATTGTGTCCAGTTCATATAGTTCATAGTTTATGCAGCAATAATGTCTGATAAACTGTTTTAATTTATGTTACCATCATTGAGAGCAATGTGAAGGGTTTGATTTGTTAGTGGCAACAAAGTGTGTGGCAACAAACTAGTTTGATGGTCCTTTTGGAGTGATAGGAACTGTGGAATGTACGATCTGTACCATGTCCTAAAACAATGATTGGGTTGTGTGTAAGTGTAATTGAAGTCACAAAATGAATTAAAAAAAAAAAAAAAAACCTGTAGAAGTGTTTCAGCTGAAACTGACTACAGAAGTTATTTACAGATTGGTCTCTCATTTATTTTTAGGAATACTTTCTTTTTGGCTGCCCATCGAGAAAGTGTAAGGTGACTCGGCTGTGCCTGTGGGTGAAAAATAATGAGAATGCTTTTTCCATTTGAATGTGGTTTGTCTTGTTCTCTGTATAAAAAATAGTTGTTAAAATGACATGACATTGTTCCATTATTATTATTATTATTATTATTATTATTATTCTCGATATTATAAATGGAATAAACATATTAACTGGTAATCATACAGACAGAAATTTTAATTAGGTGAATATTCATATTCAAGTAACACTTAGTCTGGGATATAAACATAGACTATACCTGTAATTGAGCAGGGCAAAACAGTTGATATTTACTCTTTCATCAGTCATACAACACTATGGATAGACTTCACAGTGTGAAGTTGTATGCAGCTTTATTTCTGAAGTGAGCAGAGTGGCAGGAAACTAAGGTTTCTCATAGTTTAGTGCCATTTCTGGATATTTTATAGGCATGGGTATGTTCTTTATATATATATATAGTAATGTAACAGTTAACTTGTTTTTGATACACCTGTACACTTTCTGTCAACTAAGGTATTTACTAATAGTCCATATAGCCATGTGTGGATGATACTCTTAACTACTGTGCTGACATTTTGCACGTGTTTGGCCCCTCCACATAAGTCTTTTCCATCAAATATTGAAATGTTGCTTAAATAATGAGTGAGAAATTAACCTTTCATTCAGATTAATATCCAAATCACCATCTGGTTATGTAGGTTTGGGTTTTCCATGGTTTCCTGAAATTGAGGCAAACACCAAAGTGGTTCCTCAGAAAAAGAGGACAATTTCCTTTGGCTACCTTTGCACTATCAGATTTTGTTCTCTCTCTCTCTCTCTCTCTCTCTCTCTCTCTCTCTCTCTCTCTCTCATATTACCTCACCAATAGGGCATTAAACTGTACTCTTCCTTCCATGTTTCAGTAGGAAAGTACCAAAGGAAAGTGTAGTGAGAGCTTATACTGAAGTTCATAGTTTTACATTTTAATAAACCAACGTATATTTCTACTTCCGATGATTTCATATGTGACACAGCTCATGTGGTTTCACACAGAGATAATCATGCATACTGTGTATGTATGATAACCACTGTGTGTGAATTTTAATATTGAATTCTTGACAAAGTTGAATACCACAATATAGTAAAAAGATCTGATTTGTCATAAGGGTTATTTTCAGTGCACTCAATGTTACAAAGCTTACTTACCTTCTGTCCCAGTCCGAGGACTGTGTCACCATATATACAGTCTACTGCAGCTTACAAGGGAACCTCCCCATTGCACCCCCCCCCCCCCCCCCCCCAAATCCCCTCAGATTTAGTTAGAAGTTGGCACAGTTGATAGGTCTTGAAAAACTGAACACAGATCAATCGAGAAAACAGGAAGAAGTAGTGTTGAACTATGAAAAAAAAAAGCAAAATATACAAACTGAGTAGTCCATGTGCAAGATAGGCAACATCAAGGACAATGTGAGCTCAGGAGCGCCGGTCCCTAGGTCGCCGGCACGGTAGCTCAGCGTGTTCGGTCAAAGAGTAACATGCCCTCTGTAATAAAAAAAACTCAGTTAACAAATCAACAACGAACTTAAATGGATGTCGTACGACGTCCGCCCCAAGCAGATGCAACGAAATAAAGCGAACCAAAAAAAAAAGTTAGCGTGAGCAGCTGCAAAACGAGAGGTCCTTGGTTCAAGTCTTCCCTCGAGTGAAAAGTTTACTTTCTTTATTTTCGCAAAGCTATGATCTGTCCGTTCGTTCATTTACGTCTCTGTTCACTGTAATAAGTTTAGTGTCTGTGTTTTGCGACCGCACCGCAAAACCGTGCGATTAGTATACGAAAGGACGTGCCTCTCCAATGGGAACCGAAAACATTTGTTCGCAAGGTCATAGGTCAACCGATTCCTCCACAGGAAAACACGTCTGATATTTTGTATACGACACTGGTGACAGCATGTGAGTCACATGACAGGAATATGTTGTGAATAGTGAACAGTGTTTTATTCGTCTCATAACATACAATTTCTAATCATATGATTAGTGTACTGGAGACACGTCAAAAAATGGATAACACAACTTAGGCCTAATTGGTACAAAGAATTTTAACATAATATAAACTTTTATTTTTCTTTCCTCCCTTTTGTGAAGGACAGCTACATTTACACACAAGACTATATGTAAATTTATCCTGGTCAAATGTTCAGTTCATCCTTCATGAACTCCACAACAGTGTAGTAGCAGCGTTTGACAAGTATATCATATAGCTTTGTTTTCAGTGTCTCTAGGTTCATACTCAGAACATTATTTCCTTTTAGCTTGTTATGAATTTTCATTGCCATATACTGAGGAGACTGCGCATATAGGTTTAAGCGATGAGTGGGAAGCATAAAATTATCTTTGTTTCTCGTGTTATACGCGTGATTGAAACAGTTTTTCTCGAATGACTAAATTGCTATGTAGAAAGATGATAATATCATAGATGTATAAGGGGGGAACTGTTAATAACTGTTGTTTTTCAAATAGTGGGCGACATGATGTCCTTGGATGGGCAGTACACATGTTCCTTATTATTCTTTTCTGTAACTTTAGTATGCGCAATATATTGCTTGAATTTCCCCAAAACATTATACCATACCTTACAACTGATTGTCGATCCATCTAACTTGTACACTTGGCGAATGGGTAAAAAGATTCTTTTACTTGCCCGATTTAGGTTTTCTTGTGAATGTGACAATCACTCCCAAAAAAGTGATCGCATCGGACGGACGGAAGGACAGATAATAATTGTGTGAAAATAAAAATTTAACTTTTCACTCGAGGGAAGACTTGAACCAAGGACCGTTCGTTCTGTAGCTGCTCACGCTAACCACGGTACCACGGGGCTCCTGAGATACATTATCCTTGATGTTGCAAATCTTGCGCATGGACTACTCAGTTTGTATATTTTGCTTATTTTTTTCATAGTTCCACACAACTTCCTCCCGTTTTCTCGATTGATCTGTGTTCAGTTTTTCAAGGCCTATCCACTGTGCCAACTTATAACTAAATCTGAGGGGGGTGCGATGGGGAGGTTCCCTTGTTAGTAGGTGAGCGTTAATGGAGTTCCGAACGGAAAGAGTAAGTGACCTATCAAAGATCTGTGAGTGGGCATGCTGGAAGAGCAGTTCTCGTGAATGGTTTGTATCCGGGTTAGCGTACTCGGTCGTCATACAGATTAATGTTGTCATTGCTCAACAGTAACTTAGTGACGATGGTTGCGTAAATAATCTTTCAAACCTAGTTAAGTAATTTGAGTGTCAATTTGTGTTCAATTTATAGGACAAGACATGTCCGACAGGCCACCCGGGACGAATAAATATATTTAATATATCAGTATGCTGTTTCCGCCACATTCTAGTGGGCAGTGTGGCGAATTTTCTGACGTAAGTAGGCCAGGGTGCTGTGATTTAAACACAACATAATTGGAAGAGCATTGGAACTACAAAAAATACTCATTAGGATGAAATACAGAATAAATTATTTTCTATTAAACAGTAAATATATGTTCACAAATGCAGTTTATGCAGTGGTACTATACGTTGCACGATGTAATGCCGGTGGAATTCGAGCGAATTAATTTTTGTGGTGTAGTACGCTGAATCGGAGCATACAGTAGTATACACAAGTGTATCGTCGAGTCACTATTAACAGCAGAAGTTCGGTTTCGTTTATTATAGTGTCTGTAAACATTAGAGGAAATTATACACACTGCAACATCAGTTTATGGAACGCTTGGCTGAGGTGCCATTGCTAAGATCGTGCTCTAAATTTCACACTCGTTTCAGAATGAAGTCTTTCTAGCAGTTTTATTTCAATGTACAGTTTCCTTCATCCCACTAAAAGTTCAAAACAACGGGATCCGGACATTGCTTTATTATGAAAAATATTTGATTTCACACTCTATATTATTTCCGAAAACTAGGAATAGTTATTGCGATGTATAACGTTTTGTGACAATTAAAAGAATTTAAAATGTAACAAAATTAATGGCGCTTTGCGAGGCTTTTGTTCAGAAAATGTTTGAATCACACTATCGAAATCAAGTTGTCTGCTAAATTAGACGGAGTTGCCAAGGCCCCAAATCTGAAAGAAATTGTTAGTGCATAATTGATACAGACAGTTCTTAACACAAACCAGAATGCTGAATGATGTTTCTCCTTCAACTACAGTCATTGGACAAGTGCAAAAGAAACGCAAAACTAGATATACATTCAGAAATAAGTTTGAAATTTTAATATTCTACATTTTATTCGAGAGGTCTAACAGTTCCAAAGTAATGTCTTCAAAGTTTGAAGTATGAATTGTTTTTAGATATGTATTTTCTTCTTCTAAATCTGTTGTGGCATTATTATAGTAATCATTGATAAATAACTTGCATGTCTCAGCGACCTGATTAATCTTCGAGTGTTTCCGTAAAATTCCAAATGTGTCATTGTCATTGCTACATTCTGGGACCCTGTCATATAATTTTTTCCACTTTAATTAATAGGAATATTCTGATTCTGAAGAGAAGTATGAATGAATGTCTCAGCGTAACTGGAAAGAAGTTGGGAACAAAACAAAATAATCCTTGCTGAGTTTCACTCAAAACTAACCATTCATGGGGCGCACATTCATTGTTCGGAAGTTTACACTGAAGTAGAGGTGTAGGAAATACGTGGGAATTGACATCTGCTGGAAAATGTTTTGGGCGGTTAAGGGGATACGGAATCACCTATCCCCGCAATGTTAATATATGCCTACTATAGGGAACATTTTCTCACAAACTACTGGAGACAGAGAGGTAAAAATTTTACTGTATGTGCATTCATATGTTACAACAATACTGAAACAACAGTTTATTGTCAAAGTATTTTCTTACAGAGATATTGTACATTTATTTTTAAGTAAATTTTTTCCATCGCTTTTTACTAGACTATCACCCCTAAGTCTTTTGTAAATCAAGTAATTAAAAAATCGTTGTTTCAGTATGTAATAGGGACCTATGTCACTACGTCATAAAAATTTCAGACTTCTAGGTTGACCAGTACCTGAGATAATGTTCCTAGATGAAGTAAAAAGTAAACTTACGGGAAACGGAGAAAGAAGATTAAAACATTCCTGATCCGTAGCTAATACCCCCTTCACAGTCTTCATAATCATCTTCAAGTCTTCTTTTGGCACCCCTCTGCACCTGTCTTGCTTTTTTCACTAATGTCTTGATTATATTATCAGCATGCCTTAGTCTGTGCTGATCTAAAAAGAACATAGCACGTACCGTACGGGAACCAACACACATACCCAACTTTTGAAGGACCTGGCATTTAGTTATATTTCCAAGATTGAAGGTTGCCACAGCATCATACACACCAAAATGTAGTGTATTAATTCCGACAAACACTGTTTTTGGGAGACGATGCCATATTACACTATTCAAGCACTCGTTGGGGTTCTGCGTTTTTCCGTGAAGACATTTCATCAGAAGACTTCTGTCAGCCAGATCTCTGAAAATGGGCTTTATTTCTGCCATGATGGCTGATGGTAGACTGTGGTGGTGAATGTATTTCTCTCCTGTTGTTAGTCCCCTATTGTATTTACACCAGCTGTTTTCACCTTTGGGGCACAAACCATGTTGTGGATGCTCATCCGTGGATGCGGTGTGGAAATATAAAGCCCATATAGCTCTCCTCAATTCTTCAAGATTGCCTGTATTTTGCCTGATTGCAAGGCCATAGCAGTTCTGAATGTGGTCTATTATGGAATCAGTCAATCTTCCTCTGCCATCCAAGGTTTTCCCATCATCTAGTTTTTTCCCTTTCATAACTGATTTTAACCTTCTCAGCCTGGCACCCATTCTCTTCTGCACATGTCCTATACATTCAAGTTTGCTTATATTTACACTGTTCCCATATGGTTTGCTTTCCAAAACTTCTTAGAATGCTTTAGAGTCACCATCTCCCAGGTATTTGACATAGCGAACATTATACCACTGTGAAGAGCGATGAAAAATTTTCTTCACCCCAGCAACCTCCATGCCACCACTACTACCATAATAATTAGCAATACAGTCATCACTGTGTTCATTTTTCAGCCTGCCTGTGCACCTACAGTATTTAGACATTATTGCAACATCAATAACCTTGCCAGTATCAACACTAGTTGCTGTTACAACACCATTGTTGGAGGTGTGGCCCCTTTTCTGCCACGTGCCATCAAACGCCACTGTGAGGTCACGACTGCCGTCATTTTCTTCCACTGCTTCTTCCACAGCAACCTGCATTGACTTCTGTGCTACATCTTCAACTGCAGATCCTAGTACATAATTGTAAGCTTCAAACTTTGAAGGTGCACTTGGAAGATTTAGAACACCACATAGCATATCACCAGCTGCTTTGCCCTTACCAATTGCTCGCAATCCATAAACTAACCTAATATTTACACTATAAAGTTCAGTTTTCTTGTATCCATTATTTACAGTTACTGAAACCGAACTTGGAAACTTACAGCTGTATTTACAAACACTGCATATTAAATTAAACTGGGCAGCCAGGCCAACATGGGATTCTACTTTCAGAGAAACGTTTCCATGACATTTTTTGCAGCACAAACTGTTTTCAAGAGCTTCACACAATATATTCGTATCAATGAGTTCAAAAACTTCATTCCCTCTATCAAGTAAATTATATTTCTCTTCCAAATCTCTTAGTTTTTTATGAGAAGCACTGTTTTCATTTGGTGTAAGTTCGTTCGGCAAATCAGTAATAAGTGGATTCACATTTTCCAACAGTGATGATGATGAACTGCTTTGCTTTGCTAATGAATCATTATTTCTTTTCTTTTGCCAGTTCACACGCTTTTTAAATACTTTTGCTTTAGCTCTAGGCATTTTCACTGCGAAAAATGAAGCACTAAATACGAAATAACTCAACAACAACTACTTTCTTATATCACACTGTTTACAAAACAGTCCCGCCACAAAGTCAAAGAGTAACTTGAGGAAACCAGAGAGAAACATTTTCGGGCAACTAGTGTATAAATAGTCGCTGGAAACCGGGATATTTGAATTCATGTCACTTTAAAGGTACTGCCAAAAAGTTCATGGTCAGCCACGAGAGACGTGTATAACTAAAGCGCAATACCCGATCTCACAAATATATAAAAATAAAATAGTTATAATTGTAGTAGAGCTATGTATGATACGTCATTTTAAAGAGGAAACATGGCAGAATATAATACGCCAATAAAAAAAAATTCGATTTTTTAACCCAAAATCCGATTCCGTATCCCCTTAAGTGAGCCACATTTTATTACCTTTTGTATTCCCTTAGTTGTAGAATTTAAGGTGCTTAAAGTTCCAACATCAAAACCGTTGGGAACACTTATAACTAGATCCGCAATGTTGTTGATCTAAAAGTGTTTCAAAATATACTTACAAGGTGCATTCAAGTTCTAAAGCCTCCGATTTTTTTTCTCCGGACTGGAAAGAGATAGAAACATGCGCATTGTTTTAAAATGAGGCCACGTTCATTGTCAATACGTCCCAGAGATGGCAGCACCATACGGCAGATGGAATTTTACCGCCAGCGGCGAGAATGAGAACTGTTTTAAATACTTAAAATGGCGACGGTTTCCTTACTTGAACAGCGTGCAATCATTCGTTTTCTGAATTTGCGTGGTGTGAAAGCAATTGAAATTCATCGACAGTTGAAGGAGACATGTGGTGATGAAGTTATGGATGTGTCGAAAGTGCGTTTGTGGGTGCGACAGTTTAATGAAGGCAGAACATCGTGTGACAACAAACCGAAACAACCTCAGGCTCGCACAAGCCAGTCTGACGACATGATCGAGAAAGTGGAATGATTGTTGAACAGATCGCCTCCAGAGTTTGGCATTTCTGTGGGTTCTGTGCACAAAATCCTGCATGACGACCTGAAAATGCGAAAAGTGTCATCCAGGTGGGTGCCACGAATGCTGACGGATGACCATATGGCTGCCCGTGTGGCATGTTGCCAATCAATGTTGACACGCAACGACAGCATGAATGGGACTTTCTTTTCATCGGTTGTGACAATGGATGAGACATGGATGCCATTTTCCAATCCAGAAACAAAGCGCCAGTCAGCTCAATGGAAGCACACAGATTCACCGCCACCAAAAAAATTTTGGGTAACCGCCAGTGCTGAAAAAATGATGGTGTCCATGTTCTGGGACAGCGAGGGCGCAATCCTTACCCATTGCGTTCCAAAGGGCACTACAGTAACAGGTGCATCCTACGAAAATGTTTTGAAGAACAAATTCCTTCCTGCACTGCAACAAAAACGTCCGGGAAGGGCTGCACGTGTGCTGTTTCACCAAGACAACGCACCCGCACATCGAGCTAACGTTACGCAACAGTTTCTTCGTGATAACAAATTTGAAGTGATTCCTTATGCTCTCTACTCACCTGACCTGGCTCCTAGTGACTTTTGGCTTTTTCCAACAATGAAAGACACTCTCCATGGCCGCACATTCACCAGCCGTGCTGCTATTGCCTCAGCGATTTTCCAGTGGTCAAAACAGACTCCTAAAGAAGCCTTCGCCGCTGCCATGGAATCATGGCGTCAGCGTTGTGAAAAATGTGTACGTCTGCAGGGCGATTACGTCGAGAAGTAACGCCAGTTTCATCGATTTCGGGTGAGTAGTTAATTAAAAAAAAAAAATCGGAGGCCTTAGAAGTTGAATGCACCTCGTAAAACACTATAAGCTGAAATCTTAATAAAATGCATTATAAAATGAAGAAGATTATTGTATGGTAAAACGTTTGAAAATTACATCATAAATTAATATCGTAAGTATAAACTTAAAATGGAAACAATGAGGGCCTTTAATGCTTTAAGTAACGTTTTTAATACGCCTTAGTGTGAGTTGAATTGCAATGTCATTCTCAAGCTGTCGAACGTGAAAGAAGTCGGTTATTAGCCAACACGGTTTTATACATCAAAAAGCACAGCTGACGAGATCAGAACCTACTCATTCCCATGCATGGATAGTTTTTACCTCAGATTATGAGATCTGACACAAAATGTTGTACTTGATATTTTTGTCAAGCAATAGTTTCAGTATTTTCTGAAAACTTTCTTTCAGTATAGATGCAATAATTGTAGCAATTTTACCACAGCTGTCAGTGATTACGATCTAACACTGTGTGGCGTTGTAGTAGCCCCCACGCAGTGAACTACTTATTGTTTGACCTTGAGCTGTGGCTTTAATTTCATTTCATATTCGCTGCTATAACCAAGTGTAACACCCGAACTTGAACAGCACTGTTTTGCGCATTCGCGAAACCTTCTTACTTCCGTGCGTAGTTTACATCACAGCAAGTGGCCAAAAAGTAACACGAGCTGGACATTTCACCACCGCGTGAGATCGCCCCGCCCCCTCCCCCATATTCCGCTTCCGCTTCCGCTCCCTGTGGCGGCAATGCTGCTTACCCCTTTCTTCCATAAGCAACACATTGCTGTGCCTCAAGGAAACGGGGGGGGGGGGGGGGGGGGGACTGCTGCGGGGAGACAGCACGCTGGCATTATAGCCGCTCACTCATGTTCACTAACCGCCAATCAAAGTGTAATGAATCAATGCACTGGAAACAACACAGCACCGCCCACTGTTAGTTTGCGTACGTTGGGAGTTGTTTCAACGACGACGACTTCCGATATATACGGATAAATACTGGATGGTGGGAGGCTGGGGCCAAACTGCAGCTGCCAGACGGTAAAAAAAATCCGTGCCGTTTCTTGAACATCACTTGAATGATTTCTGTTTCCTGTACTGCCAATGGACACTGCAAAGGTACATTAACGGAAGCTATATACAGCGGTGCATTCGAGAAGATAACTTTATGCGAACTGGCAAATTAATAAATAGTAATTATTCCACAGTCACATAAGAAATTCATCTTCGCCGTTTTCCACTGCTGCAGCTTGGGCATTAGGTGACTGGTTTTGTCGTTTTGTTTATCATTTTACCTTGAGAGGCTGAATAAACTTGTCTGACCTTTTTCCCTTTCTGCTTCCCGAGACGTGTGTTTAGATTCCACAATATTAATATCACTTTCATCAAGAGTGCACTCTTGTACAATGAAGCCAAAACTGTCAAAAATTTGTAAAAAAAATCGTCAGTGTTGCAAACTCAAGACGCACTGCGGTCTGCTTTGGTATCGCTACGTATGAGACCCTGGGACTTACTATACAGTATAGCTACTCTCCGGTAGTTCCCACGCCCTGGGTGTAGCTGACAGGTAACAGGTGTCTGTGATCTTTAGGAACAGCAAAGGGGATCCCAGAGACGGCGTAGTGACAGTAATTCCTTACATCGACAATAGTGGATGCTATCTGCCATTGACGCGAAGAGAACTGGGGGATAGTGATGGAAAGAATCTTATTAACCAGGTATTTGGCTACTTGTCGGCCACAGTTATAATTTTTTTAAAAAGTTACTGATAACCGTTAAACAAAGTAAAGCAAGCAGTGCTATTTTAATAAAAATCCCAAGGCAACAGTCACGTGACGCGAGAAGCGGTACCACATTACTAGCTAATAACGTTGTCCTATGTGACGTCCATGCACAGTACTTAGACTAGCCTATTAGACGGCGCTCGGTGCACGATTCCTTTTTACTTCGTAGAACAGTCAGTTTAAAAGTGAACTACCATGTGCAAACTTACGTTGGTGGAGGTGAACTATAATATTGCTGATTTGGCAACACTGACCTCTGTTATGAGCCGATGACTGATGAATGTTGCAATCTTTAGAAATGTTCTGAAACCCAACATGGTCTTAGCAATCTGGACTGCTGAGAACTTGAAAATCCACGCTGGCTGAGAAAACTGGATAAACGACGTTGGCCTGGCAGCCTGTGTTGTGGGCTTTTTCAAGACTCGCATCTTTGGTGCCTGTTGTATCGAATAGGTCTCTAAATAGCCACAAGTATCTACAATTGTTAACAGATGTGCTGCAGCAGTTAATTGAAGACATCCTACCGGTCATAAGGCAATCCATTTGGTACCAAGATGACGGATGTCCTGCCCATTCCTCACTTTAACAACACATTTAGAGATAGCTGAGTCGGTCATTTGGGAAATACAAAAAGGGCTGCACACTAACCAAACTTAAAACCTTTGGGCTTTTCTTTGAGGGAAAAATCAAAACTAGAGTTCTACTAGGAAACACTACCGGCTTCCAAAGCCTTGAAATGTATAACATTGGCCTGTGCTGCAATAAGTCCAGATGAAATTCAACACGCAATGGTATCAGTCCGAAATCGCTGTATAACATGTATCAATTCTCAATGTCAACATTTCAAGCACTTGACGTTATATTAATAGTAATAAACACACGAACACTATCTGAGTTATGTTGGTATAGTATAGTAGTCCATACATTTGAGTGACTTCTACTCCTGAAAACAGGACGGCAGTTAGCGGCGCTGTTACCTTGTTATTACGTGATCAAGTTCGATATATTTTAAGTCGTTGAAGTCCTTTGCGGAAGCGTTTCCCAAATGGCACTAAAATAAGACAGGCGGTGTGTAGTTATGACGATTAAAAATTACTTTGTTACGCCAGCGAATTCGCCACAATGTCCATTACACCTTAGTGAAAGGCTCGCCTCTTCTATTTATTAACTCGTTCTGTATATCTTTTGGGACCTTTGTTAGCTGCCTCAACATATATGAACACAAAAGGTGCAAACAGATAAGCAAAGAATATCTGTTAAAAATGTAATCATATGTATGGACTATAATGTCAAACTGATTTTTGACAGAAATGACACTCCCACTTGGACTGTTACGCGACTGCAGTTTCCACTGTCGTATCATTCCCAAGGTATAGCACGCTATGGACTGCATCAGTAGATTCTGATTGTAAAGTAATAAATTTAATAGGAGTCTAGACCGAATAACAAAGAGTTGAAGACAAGTGAGCCGCCAGCTCCGGATGTAATCCCAGTTTGGTCTTACAAAGAGGACTCCACTCTAGGGCATTGGCGAATCTCTCGCCCAGCGCACAGTCACAAGCGTCTGGAAAAACGCACAGGTGACTCCAGTGTATACGAAACGTAAAAGAACGATTCCCCAAAATTACAGACCAATATCCGTAACATGTGTTTGCTGCCGAATTCTTGAGCGTATTCTCAGTTCGAAGATAAATTTCCTTGAGACCGAAAAGCTTGTGTTCACGAAGCAGCATTGTTTTCGCTCGTGCAAAACTCTGCTTCCCTTTCCCTCACTTGATTTACATTGATCAGCCAGAATATTATGACCACCGACCGACTAGCGATATAAACCTTTCTAAGGGAAAGCAGCATCACCTGGCAAGGAATGACTGCTAATCAAACACACGCACGGTGCATGTTGTATCAGTGAGCGTGCTGTCCGTGTGTAGAATGGGGAAGGCACACGATCTGTTGGAGCTTGACTGAGGGCACACTGTGATGGCCTGGAGGTTTGGCACGAGCATGTCGGAAACTGCACTTGTCGGGTGTTCGAGGAGTGCTGTGATGTCTTCAACATGTGGCGAAACCAGAGTGAAACCACATCCAGATGTTGTGGGGTTCTGCAGACACCCTCATTACAGATGTCGGACGTCGTAGGCTGGACAGACGAGTAAAACAGGACAGGTGGTGAATTGTGGCGGAATTAATGTCAGACTTTAATGTCGGGCAGAGTGCAAGTTTCTGAACACACAGTGCACCCAGCACTCCTAACGATGGGCCTGCGCAGCCAACGACCCATGCATGTGCTATTGTTGACAGCACGACATCGGCAGCTAAGACTGAAATGGTCACATGACCATTGGCACTGGACGTTGGCGCTGTGGCAGAGAGTTGCATAGTCTGATGAATCCTGATACTTTCATTATCTGAATCCCGATACTTTCATTATCGTGCTGATGGGAGGGCACAAACCCGTCGTCTTCCAGGGGAACAGCTCCTCGACACCTGTACTGCAGGTCGGAGACAATGTGGCAGCTGCTCCGTTATCCTCTGGGGAACATTCACGTGGGCATCTGTGGGTTTAGTGGAGCTCGTGCAAGACACCATGACGGCCAAGGAGTATCATACCCTGGTTGCAGACCTCATACCTCATGACGAACGTGTTTCCTGAAGGCTGTGGCATTTTTCATCAAGAAAATGTGCCGTGTCACAATGTCAGGAGTGTGATGGAGTTGTAAATAGTCTTCACGGGTTTGCCACCGGATCACGTTGTGCAAATTCCGGCGGAAAACCTGTGAAGACTATTTACAACACATCTGCTGGGAAAGCTTCAAGAGTCACATGTGATGGAGTTGTTTGAGGAACACAGTGGCGAAGTCCAGTTGATGTGCTGACCTAGCAACTCGCCATACGTGAACCCAACCTAACCCATCTGGGATGTGACTGAACGTGGTGTCAGAGCTTATCGCCCCTCGCTGGAATTTACGGGAATTAGATGACTTGGGTGTGTAGATGTGGTGCCAACTCCCTCCAGCGACTTACCAAGGCCTCATATCATGACGTGTGCCGCAGGTGGACGTACTGGCTATTAGTTAGGTGAACGTAATATTCTGGCTGATCAGTGTACTTCGAACTATGAATGAAGGGAAATAGGCAGATTCCATATTTCTAGATTTCCGAAAATCATTTGACATGGTGCCCCACTGCAGACCGTTAATGAAGGTACGAAATATGGAATAGGTTCCCAGATATGTGAGTGGCTTGAAGACTTCTTAGGAAATAGAACCCAGTATGATGTCCTCGATGGCGAGTGTTCGCCAGAGACAAGGGTATCGTCAGGAGTGCCCAGGAAGTCTGATACGACTGCTATTATTTTCTATACACGTAAATGAACTGGTGGACAGGTTGAGAAGCAAATCTACTATTGTATGGTGATGCTGTTGTGGTGTACCGGAAGGTGGTGTCATTGCGTGATTGTAGGAGGATACAAGATCACTCGAACAAAATTTCTGGTTGGTGAGATGAATGGGAGCGAGCTAAAATGTAGGAAAGTGTAAGTTAATGCAAATGAGGAGAAAAAAACAAACACATGATGTTCAAATACAGAATTAATAGATTCCTGCTGCACACAGTCACATCGTTTAAATATCTGGACTTGACGCTGAAAATCTATGTGAAATGGGATGAGGATGCAAGGACTGTGGTAGAGAAGGCGAATGGTCAACTTTTATTTATTGGGAGAATTTCAGCAAAGTGTGGTTCATCTATATAGGAGATTGCGTGTAGCATACTAGTGTAACCCTTTCTTGAGTACTGCTTGAGTGCTTTGGATCCCTATGAGGTCGGGCTAAGAAAAGACATTGAAATACACTATTGGCCATTAAAATTGCTACACCACGAAGATGACGTGCTACAGACGCGAAATTTAACCGACAGGAAGAAGATGCTGTGCTATGCAAATGATTAGCTTTTCAGAGCATTCACACAATGTTGGCGCCGGTGGCGACACCTGCAACCTGCTGACATGAGGAAAGTTTCCAACCGATTTCTCATACACAAACAGCAGTTGACCGGCGTTGCCTGGTGAAAGGTCGTTGTGATGCCTTGTGTAAGGAGAAATGCGTACCATCACGTTTCCTACTTTGATAAAGGTCGGATTATAGCCTATCGCGATTGCGGTTTATCGTATCGCTACATTGCTGCTCGCGTTGGTCGAGATGCAATGACTGTTAGCAGAATACGGAATCGGTGGGTTCAGGAGGGTAATTCGGAACGCCGTGTTGGATCCCAGCGGCCTCGTATCACTAGCAGTCGAGGTGACAGGCATCTTATCCGCATGTCTGTAACGGATCGTGCAGCCACGTCTCGATCCCTGAGTCAACAGATGGGGACGTTTGCAAGACAACAACCATCTGCACGAACAGTTTGACGACGTTTGCAGCAGCATGGACTGTCAGCTCGGAGACCATGGCTGCAGTTACCCTTGACGCTGCATCACAGACAGTAGCGCCTGTGATGGTGTACTCAACGACGGACCTGGGTGCACGAATGGCAAAACGTCATTTTTCGGATGAATCCAGGTTCTGTTTACAGCATCATGGTGGTCGCATCCGTGTTTGGCGACATCGCGGTGAACGCACATTGGAAGTGTGTATTCGTAATCGCCATACTGGCGTATCACCCGGCGTGATGGTATGGTGTGCCATTGGTTACACGTCTCGGTCACCTCTTGTTCGCATTGACGGCACTTTGAACAGTGGACGTTACGTTTCAGATGTGTTACGACCCGTGGCTCTACCCTTCATTCGATCCCTGTGAAACCCTACATTTCAGCTGGATAATACACGACCGCATGCTGCATGTACTGTACGGGCCTTTCTGGATACAGAAAATGTTCGACTGCTGCCCTGGCCAGCACATTCTCCAGATCTCCCACCCATTGAAAACGTCTGGTCAATGTTGGCCGAGCAACTGGCTCGACACAATACGCCAGTCACTGCTCTTGATGAACTGTGGTATCGTGTTGAAGCTGCATGGGTAGCTGTACGTGTATACGCCATCCAAGCTCTGTTTGACTCAATGCCCAGGCGTATCAAAGCCGTTATTATGACCAGAGGTGGTTGTTCTGGGTACTGATTTCTCAGGATCTATGCACCCAAATTACGTGAAAATGTAGTCAATCATCTGCATTTCTTCTTGGTGTAGCAATTTTAATGGCCAGTAGTGTATTTCAGAAGCGTGCAGGTAGATTTGTTACCGGTTGATTCGATCATTGCGCGAGTGTTGCGGAGATGTTTCGTGAACTAAAATGAGAATCCCTGGAGGGAAGACGACTTTCTTTTTGGAAGGACCATGAAGATAAGATGTGAGAAATTAGGGCATGTTCGGAGGCACGTAGACAGTCCTCGTTCTATTTGCGAGTGAAACAGGAAAGGAAATTAGTAGTAGTGGTACAGGGTACCCTTCGCCACGCACCGTAAGGTGGCTTGTGGCGTATGTATGTATGCCGAAAATAAATACATAAGTGCTCAAAGTATCCGGACGCCTCATTGATCGCACGATGTTAACAACAGGCTTGCATCAGAGCGTAGATAAGGGCAGGCACAATGCGTCACCATTATAGATACGTTTCCTGCCTGTTAGTGGGAGGCGCTGAGCTTGCAGGTTGACAGCTTGTCTAGGAAACATGGATAATTGGGAATTCTCGGGGAAGTTGAGTTTACTGGAAAAGCCTTGGAAATCCGAGAGAATTCTGAGACTAGTGGGAATTGAACCGTTCTTTGAAGGAAAGGAATGTTGTGAGTCATTTTGTTGCAAATCACTGACGCTCTGTTTCGGAAATTATCGGATGTGGAGTTGCATAAGGAAAGAATATTTATTAGTCGTATGGCTAACTGCAAGGGACAGTCGAATGAAAGCGATAGAACTGACAACTATTGGGAATCAGGAAGGAACAGCGCGAACATTCACTGCTGTGCTATTTGTCTGACAGACGCGCTCGACGTGAGGTCAGCCAGTGGTGTGTGCGTACGACTTCACTATGGAGACTGAGGAAGAGGAACAGCGAGGTACAGTGCGGTTCTTGACTACGGATGGAGTGCCAGGAGGTGAAATTAATGCCCCAAATATCCGCTGTTTATGGCGAACACAGTATTTTAACGGACGACGGCATTCAGTTGCAGGATAACGCCCGTCCACATGTTGGCAAGATTGGTTCAAATGGTTCAAATGGCCCTGAGCGGTAGAAAGGACAGACCGCAAAAGTGCGTCAGCCGCAGCCAGGAATTTGTTTCCAGAATCAATCTAACCTTGCAGCAGACACTACGCTGTTACGCTTTGTTTGATCAAACTCTAAAACACGGCGCTGTTCGCTATTCCATCGATTTTCCACAGATGCGAACCCAGGTTCAAATGGTTCAAATGGCCCTGAGCACTATGGGACTTAACATCTATGGTCATCAGTCCCCTAGAACTTAGAACTACTTAAACCTAACTAACCTAAGGACATCACACAACACCCAGTCATCACGAGGCAGAGAAATGTTGGCAAGATTGTTTCGACTCACAGAAAATGTTTCGCTGAGAAGCCCTTACACATCCTCCAGATAGTGACGATCTCTCCCCCATGCGATTCCCATATTTTTGGAGCCCCGAAGAAAGACATTCGTGACCGTCGGTTTGCTTTGGACGAAGAGGTGCATACCTAGGTACAATCATGGTTCTGTAGGCAACTACAAACATCTTTGCCTGAAGCCATTGACCCTCTTGTCTCACAGTGGGCCGAATGTATTAACAATTATGGCGATTACATGTGAAATAATAAACAGTTTATTTAGTTTTCATCCATCTGTCTTATTTTCATTTGACTCCCTCTTATAATATCTATAAGTTCCAAATTACATACACACAAAAGGAAAAAAATTGCAGATCACAAACTTTACAAAGAAAAATTAAAAATCACTAATTAAACAAAAACTTAATGCAGTCACAAATTCTACGAAAAAATTAACTGACACGGCACTCCACACTCAAAGATGTATATCAATCAGTATTTGATATCCTATTAATAGCTTCACCTGGAGGCTTTGGAACGTCACTCCGTTTCCCTGAGTATCTTCTCTTGGGGCGCTGTCGGACGATGCGCTCAACGTCATGCTCTGCAGTGACATCCAGGACTATCGACGAAGCCCCATCAGTGGAAGATAGGCCTAGTTCTGGTGTGGCCTGTTCGGATTCTCTTCAGGCGATATCAAATCTTCATGGATAGTTCGCACCGCGACGTTGCTACAGTTGGGGCGTTGGTAGCCATTAGAATGGAAACCTGTGAAAGTCTTCACTCTGTCGTTCCATACCTCCTCCGCTGGAGAGTGTTGACCCCATGACAGAACATCATCTTGGCCCACAGGTCTGTGGGACTTCAGGCAGGGGCCTTATCCAGTACAATGTGGACTGCGTGTATTCCTGGGAGTATGGGAGCATTAAATGTACCATTATCTGTGCCCTGTTGTTTCAGTTCTGGTGGAGCTGAGTCTGCAAGGGCATGGCGCCAAAGTGTCGGTGTGGTTTCAGCGTTTGTCATAATGCGCATTCACCCATTTTGATGGGCACCTGTTCCATTAGTGTTCGTGGTCGTGTACCAAACTGGTGCACAATAACCTTCAGTAGGATACACTAGGGACTGTGCGATGTTGCTTAAGATGTCCACTTGCGTTCCTCAGGCTGGTCCTGCGAATTTCCTTGTTATTTACTTCTGGCCTTTCGTTTTCGTCCAGTTGTGTTGTTTATGCGTTAGGGAACAATCGAGAGTGACTCCAAGGTATTTTGTCAAATTTCTCCGGTTTCTTTGTTTTTTTGCAAAATGAAACATTCAGCTCTGTGTCTTTTAGGTGGTTACAGGAGTGGAATGCGCAGCTTTTCATGTTGGTGGTATTTGGGCGCAGTCTCCATATCTTATAATATTCATTCAGCTGTCCCAAGCGCAGACTTCGGACAATTCGTGTCCTCTTGTAAATGTTTGGTTTAGATGGCTATTACCAAGTCACCATCGTAACAAAGTTCTTGTGAGGCCATTACTAGTATGTCAGAAGTGTGCAGGTTAAATATAAGATGATCTAATACCGAGCCTTGTGGTAGCCAATTTATTATGAACAATTACTTACTTAGTTTTTTTATACTATGGTACCATCATTTCCATGTGCCTGGTAAGTTTTGAGCAGGAAAGAAGGGCACTGAATTGTTATATTGTTTGTTACTCAATCGCCGAGCTCGGAAATTTTTATTATTCTCCGTGTTGACAGCGACGGAGTAAGAAGTGCGCGTGTATTGTCACGTAGCTGTGAATTCGTCATTAATACCGATTTTATTTTTAATTTCATAAAATATATATATATATACAGACCCCATATTTGAACAAGCGTGTTTTGTATTTGAGTGCTGAATACCCAGTTTTCGATTCCCTTTGATTAATTTACATGCGAGGGAGTACTTTGCTCATTTTCTCACGGCTTCATACCTCATGTTACCAATTATAATAGTGTGAAGAATGTCCGGTCTGAAAAACGATGCGTCATTGCTATCAAAGACTTCTGACAGTACATTGCAATGACTAACGTTCGA
Organism: Schistocerca americana; assembly: GCF_021461395.2. Lineage (NCBI taxonomy): Eukaryota > Metazoa > Arthropoda > Insecta > Orthoptera > Acrididae > Schistocerca > Schistocerca americana. Next base: position 87,357,509 of record NC_060130.1, read on the forward strand.
GGCATGTTAATGTGAATTTTTCTTGAGTTTATTAAGGAATGACGCGAAATGATGACAAACGATGGTAACGATGAAATTTTCACGGCGGCAAGACCTTATAACTTACATGATTGTTGATGAAATTGTAAATCCTAGCTGAACATGGAATAATCAGTAATAAGTGACAGAGCAATTCAAAAAGTTCATTTGCAGCCATGAAGACTAGTAAAGAAAAATTCGCTCTCACATACAACAGAAACCGGTTCAAGGAAATTGGGAATTTCATCCTGGAAAAATTTGCAAACCTCAACTAAATATATTGATGAAATAGAATCGCCACACTGGTCTGAAGGATTCATAATTGTATATGTCCACTTGTTCAGAAAACTGTCGGAATTCACAAAAGTTACATGTGCCCCGATACACTGATTGCTGTGTTATTGTGAAACGTGAAACTGTGGGTTCAAATGGTTCAAATGGCTCTGAGCACTATGGGACTTAACTTCTGAGGTCATCAGTCCCCTAGAACTTAGAACTACTTAAACCTAACTAACCTAAGGACATCACACACATCCATGCCCAAGGCAGGATTCGAACCTGCGACCGTAGCGGTCGCGCAGTTCCAGACTGAAGCGCCTAGAACCGCTCGGCCACGTCGGCCGGCTAACTGTGGGAAGCACAAAACATAGTCATCGCTCTGGTAGGCCATAGAGTTCCAAAGTGTATAATACGAACCTATCATCAGACATCCAAGTCATCTACTGCTGCAGAGTTCAGATGCAAAGGTCAGTGACCGAACAATAGGACTCTGTTTTAGTGGTCGTGTCACTGTACAGAAGCAATCGATTGCACGAATGAATTCGCATCGTCTCTCAGTGGTGCAAACAGGTTCGTCGTTGATATGTGGATCAAAGTAACAAGATTTTGTCACTTGATGACGCAGGTACTCGATGTAGCATTCAGACAGGCATCTGTAGACCTGATGGATTCCTGACCCCGTTTACTGAAAAGAAATAAATAAATGTGACGACAATAAAAGTAGACTGTCGTGGTATGTTAGGCAATATTTGTTTCCCCTGATATATGCTGGCCCCATTGTTGATTGTTGGTAAAATGAACACACGTGAAAATTTCAAATATTGGCGGAAATTTCGAATTGGGGGGAATTCCTTTGTCCCAGGACTGTACTGACATCCCACCCCACCCACAACCTGAGAAATTGGCGGGAAATTTAAATTGGCGGTGCCCTTTCTGGGACCTGAACCCTGTTTCTACTGGAAGGAAACCCCCAAGTGCACCCCCCAACACAGGGAAACTGTCCAGATGCAGAAGAGGAAGATTAGGTTAGTTTATTTATTTTGGTCGGGAAAGTGAAATAACGATCGGTCCTCATTACGTAATTAATCGCAAATATTGGGCCTAATTACACAACTATATGCATAGTGCTACACAAGGACGGCCTAAAATCACAATACAGCTCAAAAATTGGCGATGCCATGCAACTGGTGTTATCCTGCTGGGAAAAAATTTCGCAATACTACTTGAAACTAGTGACATACACTCAAACTTTATCCTTCACTTACAAGCTGGCTGGAAAAAAGGTTGGGATGTAAGGTAGTATCTTTATTCTTTTTGGTTGGAAATATGTTCAACTGATGAGATGCTGGTGTTGGACAGAGAGGAGTTTAAAAAGTGTATTACCTGGAAGCATACAGCTGAGGACAGTATCAGTCGTTGTTTGACGTCATAGTTCACTACAGATGCCTACCCAAAAACCACCCTGCAGCCCAGGTAACCGAAGCCAATGCAAGATACTGATATAAAAAATGCGTCACAGTACTAATTACACTTCGAAATTGTCATGAAAAAACCAGCACTCTTAATGGATGGGTCATAATGCAATACATATACTGCAGAAAGTCAGCGTCCTAAATGACTGCAGAGGGGGCGATAACTCATCGTGCGTTCTCCTTGCCGGCGGGGTGGCCGAGCGGTTCTAGGCGCTACAGTCTGGAACCACGCGACCGCTATGGTCGCAGGTTTGAATCCTGCCTCGGGCATGGATGTGAGTGATGTCCTTAGGTTAGTTAGGTTTAAGTAGTTCTAAGTTCTAGGGGGCTGATGACCTCAGAAGTTAAGTCCCATAGTGCTCAGAGCCAATTGAACACTTTTTTTGCGTTCTCCTTGATATACAATCCCAAACTGCCGAAAATCGAGGCCCCTCATCCCTCACCTCTCTCCCTCCCTCCATCCACCTCACCTAAGTGGAGGACACCGTCTTCTAGAAACAGCCAGCTGCTCCACAAAGTGCTTTGCTGTTTTTCTGAGGCTCCACTGCCACCCCACGGATCACACCAGGCCTTCCGCTGCCCTCTGTGGTCGCTCTGGGCATGTGACCTGCCTTGAGGCAGCGCACCTAGCACGAAAGGGAAATTTAGCAGCACCACCCTGCCCCTCCGGAAAATGCTCCAGATGGCTTTTTCAAAAGTCTGCTGCTTGGAGCTGGCCGCGGTGGTCTAGCGGTTCAGGCGCTCAGTCCGGAACCGCGCGACTGCTACGGTCACAGGTTCGAATCCTGCCTCAGGCATGGATGTGTGTGATGTCCTTAGGTTAGTTAGGTTTAAGTAGTTCTAAGTTCTAGGGGACTGATGACGACAGATGGTAAGTCCCATAGTGCTCAGAGCCATTTGCCGCTTGGAAAACAGAAAGCCTTCCGCCTAAAGCAATCGCAGCCCCACACTGCAGTGTCTTCAGTAGAATGCGTACCAGCGAGCATGCTGCTGGGCGGTGGCCGTTATTGACGCTAAAACAGCTACACGTACAGTAGAGCTCGATGCTGTCATCTCTCAGAACAAAACCGTGATACATGAGGGTTATACCGACTGTGCGTTGTTCGTCCAAAAAATCGACTGCCACGACCTCTCAGGGTACTCGGCCACCACGCCATTCCGAACACTGGGCTGGAACATTTGTATTTAACATCAATGCGACTCCTATAATAAAGCAACTATTAAAAAAGGAAAACACAATCGCGATGATAATAAATGTACTCTTCCACGAAATTAGCCACAGCCACAGTCCATTTTCTTTTAGTTTTATGAGCAAATTCTCTATAGTTTTTACATGCAACTGCAGGATACAGTTCATCTCTCATTACTTTGCGACATCCAGCGAAGTGCACCACCACCGATCACAGATGATCACGTGTGTATTACAAACATTTCAGACACGTGAAATACGCTAGAGAATACAACCTGTCCCTCCACGTACACTGTCGCAGGTCCTGTTTTATCAATGTGATGCTATATCATACTAGCATTTACGAAACAAATCGTTCGAGCCTGTCTCGCCCAGTGTAGGTGAGAGGTTGAAATTTCGTTAAAAGACATCGCCGCAACAAAAACAAAAAAAAAACAAAAGAAAGAAAAAAGAAATGCATGTCAAGAATCATTCCGTGGTGCCCTAGCCATATCCTCCACTCACCAGGCGGCACGTCATTGATATCAATTTGATACTCTCACCAGGTAGGTCAAATTGTAATCCATGGAAGGAGGACGATGACTGTTGAGAGCTAACATTTGAAGCTGACCGCAGAGGGATTCTACAGCAAACACCATACATCTAGAGTAAGGACCGCGCTATTAAACACACGATTGTAGCGACTATGTTACTGTCACCCTGGATAGACAGCGGTCTTGAGTCTACAGGCGCACAGACGAGTTGCGGACAGCGTTATGCTTTCTGGTAGAAATGCTGTCTGCAATTTGGAGTCAAGTCTCTCCATTCTACCACATACTTGCGCTGGATCGTGTAGAGGCGTCTTTTAATGATTACAGTCACTGGTGAATCATATTCGTGCCACTCTCATATCTCAAAACGAGCCACCCATTTCGAACCTATCTGATAAGGATCCCATACAGCAAAAACTCCATTGCTATTTATTAGACAGTCCCTCTGCATCTTGTAACCGCTCCTCAGTCTCTGCCCGCCATCCCTGGAGCTTTGTCCATGTGATCGTCCCAATTTAAGTCGGACCTGAACGAAAGTTGGAGAGCGCTGTATCTAAGACCATTTGCATCTCATAGAGACACAGGACGAGTTGAGTTAATGCGTCAGGAGCGTGTTTGAGCACTCGGTGGAAATGGGAACATGTTGTCGTAGTTCCAACAACTGTGTACAGTGTGTAAGGCCAACACCAAACGAAGCTTTCCCCTGCAACACGAGGTAGTAGAAAAGATGGTACGAGCAGTTACGGTGGTGTTTCTTGTTAGGAAAGTTAGGAAGACTACACATCATACAGGGTATGGAAGAAAGATGAAGATTTTTACTACTGCATTGTGACACATCTCCAAACTACATACAGATATTGCAGTCCGAAAGAGATCTGTGTCTCTCAGAGTGCATTCATGTCAATCACCCAAACATTCTCTCTCACCTCGGCATGTTGTACCACCCAACAGAGGAAACCTACGAATTATAAAAACTTCACCGACGTCATCCATCAGAGAACTCGATAAGATATTACCACACCCCTGTCTTCTGATATATCTAAAACAAATACAGTCTACTTTGCGGCATTGACCATATGTGGCGATCCTACTGAATATACAGGTAGTGGTTCATTGGAGCAGGTGGCTCGTGATCAAAGACCGGTGTAAAGTTTCATCAACTGTACTGCATGAGGAACATATCCAACAGACTATTAATCACATTAGAGGGTTCCTGTATTGTTCCTTCATAAGCAGGTTAATACATACTTCACGAGTCTGAAATGTTTGTAATACACACGCGATCATCTGTGATCGGTGGTGGTGCACTTCGCTGGATGTCGCAAAATAATGAGATGTGAACTGTATCTTGCAGTTGCATGTAGAAACTATAGAGATTTTGCTCATAAAACTAAAAGAAAATGGACTGTGGCTGTGGCTAATTTCGTGGAAGAGTACATGTATTATCAGCGCGATTGTGTTTTCCTTTTTTAATAGTTGTTTTTTTATAAGAGTCGCGTTGATGTTAAATACAAATGTTACAGCCCAGTTCTCGGAATGGCGTGGTGGCCGAGTTCCCTAAGAGATCGTGACAGTCCACTTGGACAAACATCCCATGGTCGGTATAGCCCTCGTGTATTACGGTTTTGTTCTGAGCGATGCCGACGTCACGCTTTATTGTACGTATAGCTTTTGTCATCGTCGATAACGGCCACCGCACAGCAGCACGCTCACTGGATCGCATTGTACTGAAGACACTGTGGTGTGCGGCTGTGGTAACTTTAGGCGGAAGGCTTACTGTTTTCCAAGCAGCAGACTTTTGAAAAAACCATCTGGAGCGTTCTCCAGAGGGCGTGGTGGTGCTGCTAAATTCCCGTTTTGTGCCAGGAGGCGCCGCCTCAAGGCAGGCCTTGTGCCACAAGCGGCTGCGGAGGGCAGCGGAAAGCCTGGTGTGGCCAGTGGGGTGGCAGTGGAGCCTCAGAAAAACAGCAAAGCGCCTTGCGGAGTAGCTAGCTGTTTGGAGAGGCCTGTGTCCTCCATGTAGGTGGATGGTGGGAGGAAGGGGGAAATTGGCCCTGAGCACTATGGGAGGCCAGCAGTCGCCTAGAACTTACAACTACTTAAACCTAACTAACCTAAGGACATCACACACATCCATGCCCGAGGCAGGATTCGAACCTGCGACCGTAGCAGTCGCACGGTTCCAGACTGAAGCGCCTAGAACCGCTCGGTCATACCGGCCGGCGACGAAGGGGAAGGGAGGAAGAGGGATGAGAGGTGAGGGATAAGGGGCCTGGATTTTCGGCAGTTTGTGATAGTATATCGAGAAGAATGCACATTGAATTACCTCTGCAGTCTTTTAGGACGATGATTTTCCGTAGTACATGTATTGCATTATGACACATTCATTAAGAGTGCCGGTTTTTTCATGACAACTTCGAAGTGTAATTAGAACTGAGACACATTTTTTCCATCAGTTGTGGTATCGTGTATTGGCTTCTGTTACCTGTGCTGCAGGGTGGTTTTTGAGTAGGCATCTGTAGTGAACTCTGATGTCAAACAACGATAGATACTGTCCTCGGGTGTATGCTTATAGGTAATACACTTTTTAAACTCCTCTCTGTCCAACACACCATCATCTCATCAGTTGGATATCTTTCCTGCAAAAAGAATTAAGATAGTAACTTACACCCCAGCCTTTTTTCCTGCCAGCGCTGTAGATGAAGAGTAAATTCTTGATGTCTCTAGTTTCGAGTGGTATTGCTGAATTTTTTCCCAGCAGGCTAACACCAGTTGTATGGAATCGTCAATTTTTGAGCTGTATTGCGATTTTAGCCCATCCTTGTGTAGCGCTATGCATATAGTTGTGTAATTAGGCCCAATCTTTGTTATTAATTATGTAATTAGGGCCGATCGTTATTTCATTTTCCCGACCACAGGAAATAAATTGTACAAACCTAACGTTCGTCTTCTGCATCTGGACAGTTTCCATGTGTTGGGAAGAGCACTTTCGCTTTCCATCCAGTTGAATCAGAGTCCTAGTCTCAGGAAGGGCCCTGGCAATTTTAATTTCTCGCCAATTCCTGAGTCGGGAGTGGGATGGGATGTCAGCACAACCCTGGGAGAAAGAAATTCCCACCAAAATTAGAAATTTCCGCCAAAATTCGGAATTTCCACCAGTAGAATAAGTTGTAGGAGGGGGCTGAGAAAAACTTGTGACGTCATCTGGGGCCTCTTTTTTTAAATTTCTCTTGTGTTTATTGATCCTTAGGCTTCATTAACCATGGCCCTTACCGAGATGGGGTGCTCGCATGCCTTAACGACACAGATATCCATACCGTACCATAGTTGTAATCACAGTGGTGCGGTACTGTGGAGAGGCTACATTAATCTGTGGTTTCTAAAGAGGGACAGTAACCGTTTCAGTTGTTGCAGGGACAACAATCTGGTTGAGTGACTGATCTGACCTCAGAACATTAGCCATTGCTGTGGTGTTACAGTGAACATTGAAAGGAAGGGGAAGTTGCATCCATTATCATTTCCTGAGGGCATGCAGCTCTACTGTCTGGCTTAATTATTACGTCATCCTCTTCAGTAAAATATTCTGGAGTTAAAATTTCGATCTCCAGGCGAGGGCTCCTCAGGAGTATGTCGTCACTGAGGGAAACAAAACTGGAACTCTATAGGTCGGAACGTGAAATGTCATATCCCTTAGTCGAGTAGGTAGGTTAGAGAATTTAAATAGGGAAATGCCTAAGTTGAAGTTAGATATTGCGGAAAGTAATGAATATCAGTGGCAGAAAGAACAGGACTTTTGGTCAGGTGACGATAAGGTTATAAATACAAAATCAAATAGGGGTAATGCAGGAGTAGGTCTAATAATGAATAACGAAACAGGAGTGCAAGTAAGCGGAGTGAACGCATTGTTGCAGCCGAGACAGACACGAAGCCATCCCTCACCACTGCAGTATAGGTTTATATGGCCAGTGTCTCCACAGATGAAAAGATTGAAAGAATGTACGATTATATTTAAATAGCTGAAGGAGACGAAAATTTAATTGTGATGGCTGACAGGAATTCAGTAGTAGGAAAAAGAAGAGAAGGAAAAATAGTAAGAGAAAGGAATGAAAGAGGTAATTACCCGGTAGAATTTTGTACAGACCATAATTTTATTTTTCCTAATCCCTGGCTTAAGAATTATTAAAGAAGTGTGTATACGTGGAAGAGACCGGAGACACTGGAAGGTTTCATATTGATTCTGTAATAGTAATACAAATATTTCTAACCTAGAATTTCAGCTGTAGGTCATTTCCAGGGGCAGATGTGGACTCTGACCTTAATTTGTTGGTTATAGACTGAAGAAATTGCAGAAAGGTAGAAATTTGAAATTGGACCAGGATAAATTGAAGGAACAAGACGTTGTTGAGAGTTTCAAAGGGAGCATTAGGCAACGTTTATTTGAAATAGGGGAAAGGGATACGATAGAGGACGAATGGGTAGCTTTGAGAAATGAAATAGCGAAGGCAGCAGAGGACTAAATAAGTAAAAAGATACGGTTTAATACAAATCTGTATAGATGCAGAAGACTTTAAAGGAGGGCAGACATCCATTGGGAGTGTTTCAAATGAGAGGTTGAGTTTAAAACATTTTCGCTATATTCTCATATACAGAGTACAACTGCACGCGCCCTGGGGTTGTAGAAAAAGCCACCAGCCAGTCAGGATGGTCATTGTAGATGTCACTTGGTAGTTTGAGAACCGTCAGGAAATATTGGAGAGAGCTTCGCTGACAGCCAAAGCCAAAGAGAGTGTCCGACGCTCTGCTGCTCTGGCTGGGTATTGCAACCCAACCTAGGTTTTCTCCCACAGGCCCAACTGGTCACTCAGATGTGGCACATGGACACTTGTCTGCCAGCATCTTTTACAAGGACAATCAACTTAATGCTGCGGTGACGATTCTACTCAGCATATAGGCCGCAAGATTTGGTATGTGGGTAATGAAAGTGAAAATTTTAGTAGGAATCTTTTTTTGTTTGTTAATTAACAGTAACAATTCCAATACATCCTGGACTGGTGAGGTGACCTGCACAACCGTCTCCCTTTGCTAGAAGATGGGCAACCCGTGTTGGAAACTTAATAGACGACGTGACATCGGCCTATTTGGTCTAAATTGCTTAATGGACTTACAAGAAAGGTTACAAAATTTTTGTTTAAGAACATGTCCCATTTTGACTGTCGTGGAGCTCTATTGGTGGTCGTACAATGCCCATGGAGCTCCGGTGGATGGCATAGACATGTAGTAGTGCAGCACTCTCCACACCAGTGGAATAGCGCATCAGGCAGATACAATTGTTTCTCTGTAACTTTCGTACGATTTAGATTAGAGGGAGCCTTGTAGGATGGCCTCGGTTACTGTGGTTAAAACACCCCTTAGCAGAAAAGAAGGATCTGGAGAGACTAGGCCCTTAGTAATGAACAACTTTAGTATAAAATTTTGTAGCTAAGTGGAGAAACATTTCGTCTATAATAATAAGCATCAGTACTTAAACTACTAAACTACAGGAAAATACACTCCTGGAAATGGAAAAAAGAACACATTGACACTGGTGTGTCAGACCCACCATACTTGCTCCGGACACTGCGAGAGGGCTGTACAAGCAATGATCACACGCACGGCACAGCGGACACACCAGGAACCGCGGTGTTGGCCGTCGAATGGCGCTAGCTGCGCAGCATTTGTGCACCGCCGCCGTCAGTGTCAGCCAGTTTGCCGTGGCATACGGAGCTCCATCGCAGTCTTTAACACTGGTAGCATGCCGCGACAGCGTGGACGTGAACCGTATGTGCAGTTGACGGACTTTGAGCGAGGGCGTATAGTGGGCATGCGGGAGGCCGGGTGGACGTACCGCCGAATTGCTCAACACGTGGGGCGTGAGGTCTCCACAGTGCATCGCTGTTGTCGCCAGTGGTCGGCGGAAGGTGCACGTGCCCGTCGACCTGGGACCGGACAGCAGCGACGCACGGATGCACGCCAAGACCGTAGGATCCTACACAGTGCCGTAGGGGACCGCACCGCCACTTCCCAGCAAATTAGGGACACTGTTGCTCCTGGGGTATCGGCGAGGACCATTCGCAACCGTCTCCATGAAGCTGGGCTACGGTCCCGCACACCGTTAGGCCGTCTTCCGCTCACGCCCCAACATCGTGCAGCCCGCCTCCAGTGGTGTCGCGACAGGCGTGAATGGAGGGACGAATGGAGACGTGTCGTCTTCAGTGATGAGAGTCGCTTCTGCCTTGGTGCCAATGATGGTCGTATGCGTGTTTGGCGCCGTGCAGGTGAGCGCCACAATCAGGACTGCATACGACCGAGGCACACAGGGCCAACACCCAGCATCATGGTGTGGAGAGCGATCTCCTACACTGGCCGTACACCACTGGTGATCGTCGAGGGGACACTGAATAGTGCACGGTACATCGAAACCGTCATCGAACCCATCGTTCTACCATTCCTAGACCGGCAAGGGAACTTGCTGTTCCAACAGGACAATGCACGTCCGCATGTATCCCGTGCCACCCAACGTGCTCTAGAAGGTGTAAGTCAACTACCCTGGCCAGCAAGATCTCCGGATCTGTCCCCCATTGAGCATGTTTGGGACTGGATGAAGCGTCGTCTCACGCGGTCTGCACGTCCAGCACGAACGCTGGTCCAACTGAGGCGCCAGGTGGAAATGGCATGGCAAGCCGTTCCACAGGACTACATCCAGCATCTCTACGATCGTCTCCATGGGAGAATAGCAGCCTGCATTGCTGCGAAAGGTGGATATACACTGTACTAGTGCCGACATTGTGCATGCTCTGTTGCCTGTGTCTATGTGCCTGTGGTTCTGTCAGTGTGATCATGTGATGTATCTGACCCCAGGAATGTGTCAATAAAGTTTCCCCTTCCTGGGATAATGAATTCACGGTGTTCTTATTTCAATTTCCAGGAGTGTAATAAACATCTATAGTAATGCACACCTCCATAATAACTGATATTTAAAGAAAATAGAACAAGACCTGTCATATGTTTTCTTAAAAACGAACTATAATGAATAGTTTTTAACAGATTTGCTCACTTTGCTTATACTTAACACAAAAACAATCTGACTAATAAGAGAGAATGGAACTAAGATACTTAAAAACTGTAAATTTACATTGAATTTTATGAAGAAAACCTGCTGAAGAATAAATTTAAATATGCCACACTCCATGCTGAAGTTCGTTTTAGAGGCAAAGCTTTCGAGGATGATGCATTAAAATACAGAGTACGGCGCTTAAATACGGACAAATGAAACTTCTTTTTTTAAAAGCGTATTTAAGAAAAAACAAAATACAAATGAAAATGAAAATCCTTTGGAGAGTAATATTGCTCGATGTAAACCGCTTCAGAACCAATGACCGCCTCCAATCTTGTCCTGAAGCGATCGCACGCGCTCGTTGAAATAGCGCTGTCCCTGTTGGCGAATGCTACTTCGATAGCGTTTCGTAGAGATGCGACATTAAGGTGCCTCGTCTTATTGGTAACTCTTTCGACTACGCTCCAAACATAGTAGTCGAGGGGGTTCAAATCTGAGCTATTCAGGGGCCAGGATACCTTTGACAAGAACAAGTCAACGTTATCCGAGAGCCAGTTTTGGACTAAATGGCTTGTATGATGTCCTTCTGTGTCATCCTACGCATTGTTCGCTCGCTAACAGTCCATACTGACGCCAAATTCCTCAGCGATTGCCCCGGGCCCTCCGAAATCATCGCCTGAGCCTTTCCGATGACTGCCGCAATTCGTGACACGCGAACGAGGTTTCCTCGCTGGGTTAGCGAAACCTTCACTAGACTTCTCCGAGCATTATACTTGGCCACAATATCGTAAACAGTTGATCTCTGGTAACCGAAGAATCGAACTATTTCAGTGGCCGAACGCCCAACGCGAAGACTTTCGACGATCGCGGCTCTTCGGTTGTACTCCGCACTTTTCCGTAACATCTCGGCCATTTTGAGGTTCTGACTGTTTACCAGACGCCTATGACTTTCAAGAACGCCAATCGCGACCTCCGGCGGAACTACGATATGGCGAAAAATTCAAACTGAAACTTGGCCGTACCCTGTACGATCTGCAGGATACTAGTCAACAACAGATTGTTTAAAATGGAGCACGATAAAATATCTTCAGCACAATTAAAACTTTTTAAATGTTAATGGCCGACAGTGCTACATCATGCACATTTGGAAATTAGGGGAGTACCAACCTATAAAATCTTATTCCTTCTTCCAATTAAAATCAAAACTTAAGTCAATGGAAAAGTATCTTGAAACTTCCTGGCAGATTGAAACTGTGTGCCCGACCGAGACTCGAACTCGGGAAAAGTATCTTACTTAATGAGTGCAAATTCAATACTAGAATTTTACGCAAATAAAACTTATCACACTTAAAATTCTAGTATTTGTGCAGGGATACAATAAATGAAGATCAACAATCCTAATAGCTACATGGTACTTCATAGTTCATGCACTGATCTTCGGGAATTAAAGTTGCGTTCAGGCAAAATTCTATTCATTGAATAGCGTTGGCAAACTCATTTCCATATGTCTCCATTCTTTACTACGATACGAATAATATTGCTTGTGAAGCTAAAAATTAGCAGCTGGGATCCTTATGACATTAATGATAGCTATTCGCCATAGCTTTACTGAAACGCTATGATCAAGATATAGATTTAACTGCATTGAGTGAGACTAGACTATCAGGTAAAGGACACATCAGTGAGGCAAGTTCAGCGTACACCATCTTCTGGAAAGGAAAGGATGCAGAAGAGCCACGCATCCATGGTGCAGGATCTGCTGCTAAAACAAAAATAGTGAATACACATCGACTGACACCTGTTTCAATTAATGAAAGGCTCATGACTCTTAGAATACCCCTTGTTTCGAACAGCATCATCACCTTCGTCTCTGCATATGCTCCTACTTTAGGCAGCGATGAAGTTTCAAAGAATCAATTCTACCACCAGCTGAACAGTACTCTCTCTAAGATACCTGGTAAAGATAAATTAATCCTACTGGGTGACTTCAGTGCCAGAGTGGGAAGGGACAACGTTTTAGGAGAGACATATATTCAAACAGGGGTTCGGAAACTGCAATGCAAATGGGCTATTACTTCTGGGTCTATATGCTGAGCACGAACTCTTCATCACGAATACGCAATTCCGCTTGCCTAACCGCTATAAGACCATATGGATGCACCCACAACACCAAACACTGCCATCTTATAGACTATGTCATCACACGACAGCATGACAAGAAAGACATTCTTATCACAAAACAGCTCGAAACATCGATGATTGCTGGACTGATCATAAACTTGTTGTAAGCCGTCTCAGATTACCAAAGTATCGCAAGCCACGATCCCACTTCTCAAATCCACCGCGCAGAAAATTCAACATCAACAAGCTGCAGAACAAAGATGTTCGATCACGCCTCCAAGACAAATGGTTCAAATGGCTCTGAGCACTAACGAACTTAACATCTGAGGTCATCAGTCCCCTAGAACTTAGAACTACTTAAACCTAACTAACCTAAGGACATCACGCACATCCATGCCCGAGGCAGGATTCGAACCTGCGACCGTAGTAGTCGCGCGGTTAGGGACTGAAGCGCCTAGAACCGCTCGGCCACTACGGCCGGCTGCTTCCAAGACGAGCTGTCAGAACAACTCCACAAATCTCCAGCAATCACAGGTGATTTCGGATAAGAATGGACCGCATTAAAGAACATCTCCAAAGAGAATGTTATTGGTTTTGGTGCGCGGACAGCAATGAAGAAATCCAAGCCATTATCAGTGCAAAGCGGGATGCTTACCTAGCCCTCTCTCAAGATCCGTCCTGCGCAGAAAAGAAAACACACTTTCAAGAGCTCAAGCAGAAATATCAGAGTGAAATACGAGCAATCAACAACAAATGGTGGCAACAGAAAGCCGTGGAACTCCAAAATCTTTCCGATTCCAGGAACCTGCGTGGAATCTATGCTGGAATTAAATAGCTTTATGGACCCATCCGCTCCTCATCAGAAATGCAGAAAGCTGCTGACACTACCACCACCACCAACCGCACTGAAAGTCAGAACATCTTAAATCGTTGGAAGGAGCACTTCAGCTCACTGTTGAACCGCACTTCTACTGCCGCTGGAGACTTTCTCAAACGTGTCCCACAGCATCCTCCAAAACGTTAGATGGCTGATCCTCCAACTTTTCAAGAATTCAGCAAGTCACTCGATAGTATGAAACCAGGAAATACTCCTGGACCCGACAACATCCCGTTGTAACTTATTCAAGGTGGCGGCTTGCCTCTAAAAATTAGGCTCTTCTCACTCATACTATTAATGTGGGAAACTAGCAAGGTACCATCCGACATTAAGAATTCCACAATTGTCACCATCTTCAGGAAAGGCGATAGAAGCATCTGTGGTCGCTACCGTGGAATATCCTTGCGCTCTGTTGCTGGTAAAATTTTTGCCAGAATCCTTTTAAATCGCTTTCAGACACTTTCAGAGACTGTATTTCCTGAGTCTCAACGCGGGTTCACCCATTGACATGATTTTCTGTGGACGACAACTGCAGGAGAAGTGCAGACAACATCAAAAGCCTTTACTATTAGTATTTTACGACCTAGAAAAGGCCTTTGATACAGTTCCCAGAGAAGCCATGTGGATGGTCTTAAAATGTTTCGACTGCCCCGGACATTTTGTTGAACTGATTAAAGTTCTCCGTGATGACATGACTGGACAGATCATCTGCCAGAATGAAACCTCTAATGAATTCCCAATAACGAGTGGGCTCAAACAAGGCTGCATTCTTGCACCAACATTATTTGCCTTGTACCTGGCAGCTATGCTTTATGGGATATCTGTAAACAACGCTGGGGTAGAAGTAAAGCCCAGGTTCGATGGAGAATTATTTAACCAATCCACACTCCACTCAAAAAAGTTCACCATTACCACTCGTGTAACAGACCTGCAGTATGCTGACGACAGTGCCTCTCGAGCTCATTCACCTGCAGAGATGCAGCAGTCTGTTAATTGTTTCAGCAAGGCATACAAACGATTTGGTCTTTCCATCAATATTCAAAGGACAAAGGTACTCGCACAGCCAGCTGCTGGCTCTTCCCTTCCCGATTTCATCATATCCATTTCTGATACACCCTTGGGACAAGTGGACCATTTCCTCTACCTAGGAAGCATATTGTCATCTAATTGCTCATCTGAAAATGACGTGGAGAACAGAACACGTGTTGCACATGTAGCATTTGGTCGTCTCAGGAAATGTGTCTTCCTGAATGAAGACCTAACACTATACACCAAACTGATGGTATATAAAGCTGTTGTCATCTCAACGCTGCTCTATGGATGCGGAACCTGGACATTATACCGCTGTGATCTGAAGAAACTAGAACGCTTCAACCAACAGAAGCTAAGATACATCATGAACATCAAATGGAATGACTTTATATCGAATACCACCGTCCCTGAGAAATCGAAAATTAATAGTATAGAAGCTGTCATTATTGGGCATCAACTAAGATGAGTTGGGCATTTCCAGCGGATGAGAGATGAGAGAGTTCCACGGCAAATGCTGTACTGTGAAGTGAGCACAGGCAAATGGCAGCGAGGTGCCCCTCTTAAACGCTATAAGGATCAGTATAAGAAAAATCTAAAAACCTTGAACATCGATCTGAGTAACTGGTCCACCATAGCAGAGGATCGCAGTCGCTGACGCTCAGCTACGTCAAATGCTCTACAGAACTTTGAGCAGGAACGTCGAAGACTGGAGAATGAAAATGGCCAGAGAAATAAATTCCTCCAGGCCCAGCCACATCCTCCACATTCCATCATTTGTAATTTCTGTGCTCGCATGCTCCATGCTAGGATTGGACTACTAAGCCATCAAAGACATTTCCACGCCTGAACCGTGACAAAGGAAATCTCAGAAGAAAAATGAAAACTTGGATACGAGCATCAGCCGCCGTCGACGACGACGACGACAATCTCCTGCTCAGTAGGCAGGTGCAGTAAACACTCCCTCACAGCCGATCCACACTCCCACCAAGCGCCACCTATCTGAAGGAATGGACATTGTGCATTCAGATAACTGATAAGCCTAGTTGGGCAATGGATCCACTTTCTTCAGTGCGAATGCACAAATAGTCCGACCTCCTGTAGGATAGGTGGCGCTGATGGGAGTGCGGATCGGCCATGAGGCGAACTGAGATAGTCGGTGCAGTTGCGACAACGTTTTGTCCTGGATGGCGCATTAGTTACCGCACCTGCCTAGTAAGCAGAAGAGCCCGGTCATCGCTCATCGCAGCTGATAGCAGTGATCCCCTTCAATTTATATACAGTGTTTCACAGCTGCTGGATCTGCGTGCTGTCTGTTTTTCGAAGGAACAGACCTTGCGCATTCAAACAAATGATGCGATTTGTTCCAAAACAAGATACAGTTGATTCAAAGAGTGATGAACTATTTTTTATCGTGCAGTTCTATACACTGAAATGTGTTTCTAGCTTCTGTAGGCAATAATGTAGCAGCTTTTGTATTTCTTGCTATTGTTGACATTAGTGGACCAGATAATACAGACGGTGCTAGCTAGTACTGTAATTCGTTGATTGAGAGGGGTCATCATATGGACTTCCTGCAATAGACAAATGATTTACCTGGCACATTTTATTAAAATGCAGTTATTGGTTTCATGACATAAACCATCTTTTCGGATTATTTCAGTCATTTCTATGACATTTTAAAAGAGAGACCTTTGCTTTTGCTGTTGGATGGTCGCCTGAGTCCTTTAGATCCCAAAGTCATCGAAAAAGCGAAGAGTGAGTAAGCTGCAATCATAAAACTGCCAGCACAGATAACTGACGAACTGAGTCATTGGATAAGTATTGCGTCATGCCATTCGAGGATACCTGGAATACTGAGTTGGTTCAGAGACAAAGAAGCAGTAAGAGAACGTCGTCTAAATCAGAATTTGTGGATTTTATCTCCACAAAATCGTTAGATGCTTTGAAACATAAAAACAGCTTCAAGAACGCACGAATTTGTGGCGACAAGAAGGGCATATGACCACCCCTTAAATTAACTATACCAAATCCGTTAATAATCATGCCAACCCTGCACCGATGTGGGACAAAGGCACAAGAAAAAGAACACAGGAATCTGTCCTTACGATAGGTCACAGTATCCTGTTCGATGATTGGATACTGAAAAGTTCGGATATACAATATACAGAACAAAACTAAACTGAATGAACCCACAAATCTGACTGAGCCGAGTCACATGGCGCATTGTCATCTATAAAATTCCATCATTGTTTTTGATTATGAAGTCCATGAATGGTTGTAAATGGTCTCCAAGTAGCCGAACATAGCCATTTATAGTTAGAGTCCATTCCAAATAAACACAGCCCACACCATTATGGAGCTACCACTAGCTTGCACAGTGCCTCGTTGAAAACTTGGGTGGTCTGTGCCACACTCAAACCCTACATCGGCTCTTACCAACTGTAATCGGGCTCATCTGAGCAGGCCGTTATTTTCCAATCGTCTATGGTCAAACCAGTATGGCAACGAGCCCAGGAGATGTGCTGCAGGCGATGTGGTGCTGTTCGCGAAGACACTAGCATCGGTCATCTGCTGCCATGGCCAAATTTCGCCTCACTGGTCTAGCGGATACGTTCGTCGTACGTCCCACATTGGTTCCTGCGATTTTTCATGCAGTGTCGCTTGTCTGCTGGCACTGACAACTCTAAGGAAATACCACTGCTCTCGGTCGTTAAGTGAAGGCCGTCAGCCACTTCGTTGTCGGTGGTGAGAAGTAATGCCTGAAATTTTGTATTCTCTGCACACTATTGACACTGTAGATCTCGGAATATTAAGTTCCCTAACGATTTCCGAAATGGAATTTCCCTTGCATCTAGCTCAGTTATAATTCTGCATTCAGAGTGTGTTAATACCCGTCGTGCCGCCGTAATCACATCGGAAAGCTTTTCACATGACTCACCTCAGTATAAAGGAAGCTTCGCCAATGCACTGCCCTTTTATACCTTGTGTACGCAATACTACCGCTATCTGCACATGTACATATTGCCACCCCATGACTTTTATCACATCATTCTAAATTGTTGACCTTTAGTCATTTATATTTTCATTCTTCGTGAATGATACTTAGCGACTCCTAGATTGCTTGGATCCGAATATGTTGGTTTCTGACACGATAGTCTTGAAGGTTTCGTACATTCTGAGACTGATTTTAGTTTGCCAAATTAACGGTGTTGATGAAACATTTCCAGGAGGTTCTAGAACAGTGGGCACTTCACGGTGCAAGTAGTCGACATTGAGCATTTTTTAGTATTCATCCTGGCCCTTTCATTTTCAACCGGACACTACTGTCGTCAAACAAGGGATGAAAATAATGGGTAAGCTGACGAAATGAGAGTACCGAACATGAACTGCCAGCTACAACCCTGATCTCAACCCAACTGCGCACACACGGTATAAGTTACAGCCCCAGTTTAAAGACAGACCACACAATGCCAGAACGGCTGCAGACCTTGTAATACTGTTACTAAATTAATGTAGCAGACAACTCAGTTGTCTGCTTGGAATATCCACAATACCATTTTTGTACACTGATGGATGGTAAGCGGAACTCCTGGCACTGGGGCTGAAGCCATTGGACACGTGAGATGACGTCCAAAGAGCCCGCGCCGTGGCGTCATCGTGCATACTCAGGTCTGCTGGCCTAGTTGCAGCCGTTGGCGCCTATAGCTTCGTCACTATGTAGCGTCGCTGGATGGCGTGTCGCTCTCCTCAATTTGTTCCTGAGGACACCCTCTACAAGCCTCAAAGTTCGTCACAATTGTTCTGTTACAACCTTCTCTCGATTGATTCTTACCTTTGTTCATATATCAAGTAGAATGTCGAAAAATGTGCTGTATGGAATCGTAAAGGCATAACTCTATAAACACAATAAAAAAAATTGCAGTTGTTTCAAAGAAAATGCCTTTTCTGCATGCTGCACATCGAAATTTTCATTTTCATTTATGCATTCAGACGCGTTTCGCCTTTTTTACAAGGCATCCTCAGTGGGTGTCCTGAAATATTACATGATTTGTTCATTTTTACATATAGGTTATGGTTTCACATTTAGGTTACAGATTTAAAAACAGTTCCTTAACTTTTTTAATGAAATGGAAAGTTACCTGTAAGTACCTTTACAATTCATAAAAAAACGTTAAAAAAATAAAAAAAGAACGTTAAGGGACTGTTTTTGAATCTATAACCTAGATGTGAAACCATAACCTATGTGTAAAAATGGATAAGTCATGTAATATTTCAGGACACGCACTGAAGATGCCTTGTAAAAAAGGCGAAACGCGTCTGGGTGATATAATAAAAATAAAAATTTCGATGTGCAGCATGCAAAAAAGGCATTTTCTTTGAAACAACTGCAATTTATATACAGCTGCTCCGAAAATGGCCACTACAAGAAACAATAAAAAAATTCGGAAGTCTCTTTCAAGAGCCGGCCGTTGTGACCGAGCGGTTCTAGGCGCTTCAGTCCGGAACCGCGCTGCTGCTACGGTCACAGGTTCGAATCCTGCCTCGGGCATGGATGTGTGTGATGTCCTTAGGTTAGTTAGGTTTAAGTAGTTCTAAGTCTAGGGGACTGATGACCTCGGATGTTATGTCCCATAGTGTTTAGAGCCATTTGAATAATCTCTTTCAAGATGTGTTTGGGCTTGTAGAACGCGAAATAAAAATAAATGTGTTATACTCTTCGAGATTCTTGGTTGAGCTTCGTACGTCTGGTTCAAAAAATATTCAAATTTCTTTTGAATCGTACGACATTTGCTTCATAATGATAAATGAACACATTTGCCAGTGGATCAGAAATCTATGTACACTATCTGATCAAAAATATCGGAACACCCATATTCATGCGGAACTGACTACTGATGTCACGAGAAGCGGACCCACCAGTATAAAAGGAGGCTCGGAGTATCGTGTTGTCTGACGAAAAGAGGTAACAGCAAAATGGATCGGTCAGGGGAGCTCATTGACTTCGAAGTGCACTATTGACTCACTACAGCCCACCAAACAGATGTCTTCAACCACTCCTTAAGAGCAAGTGTTTTCCTTGAGGCCTGGAAACAGAGATCTGCTAAACCATTACCTAAAAAGGCACTACCTTTAAAGGTCATTGCCACAGCACCCTCTGATTACCAGCTTATCAGCATTCTTCTGGGACTGTCTAAGATCTTAGAATATATTGACTTCGACCAGCTAAGTCACTACTTAACTACAAACACTCCTCTAGACGAATACCAATCATATTTCCGCAAATATTGCAACATGTGCACCAATAAAAGTAACAAGCGACATGAAACTTGCCATGGATGGACAAGAGGCGACTACCATGTGGCTCTTAGACTTGACTAAAGCCTCTGAGACTGTGTAATTCGACAATTCCCTAGCTAAACTTAGCACCCTAAATTTCTCTCATACGTGATGTCTCTCCAGCAATGCGTCATGTCCAGTACCATAAAGTCACAGTAGACACAGTTAGTGTCAGGCGTCCCCCAGAGCTCGTTTCATTGTATGTTACTGATGTGTCATCAGTTTTGTCCTACTGTAAATACCAGTTGTATTCTGATGACCTCCAGTTGTATCTAAGTGAAAAACCAACAAAAATTTAAAACAACTTTCGTATCCCGTCTGGATAGGCGGCGCGTGGGTCTGCTCCTGTGAACTGCTTCTGCAAAATAGTCCTAGAGTGAAGGACGCGAGTAGGAGCGGGAAAAGGTCAAGTACTTCGGTACTACGTATAGGTTAAAGCTCTTTTACTGGTGTATGAACATATACAAATTATAATATTACTTAACTTTGCGTACAGATGAGCACGTAGGTGCGAAGCCGTTCATGTAGCAAAGCTAACACAGGCAAAATCTGTAGTGGCTCGCCCACTATGAAAATGAAACAATGGTGGTCGGTCGTCTGCTCAGAATCGAATGGGTAGAATCTGAAGCGGCTCTCGTAGAGCTGCACAGCACCAGCGACAAGGCGCTGTCGTCGGTGTCGGTGTCGTAGTGCCAACCTAAGAACTTGTACCTACACTGTGGCATCGGAGCTATCGATAGCACAACAACTATCGAGAATTTCTATACCGACGTGTGTGAACTATCAAAATGGGCGCAGGATATAGGGTTAAAGCTCAATCCAACCAGCATGTAAGTTCTCCTGATGGGTCATGCTGCACTCATAAGCCAGAAATATCGGGAGTTGCTACGATCATTAATCTTGAGGTACAAAAATCAACTTCTCTCTCTCAGTAAAGAATCTAGGAGTAATAATAGATGAAAAGCTAAATTGGTCTGAGCACAATGCTGTACTGTGTAAGAAGGCATCTAATAAAATACGAAAAGCTCTTCCGTTTCGACCTGAAAAAGAAACTTGTACAGGCACTTGTATCTCAGATTGTCGATTGCAGCGAGGTCTCTCTGAGGGTAGCTCACGGCGCCTGGAACTGGTGATGAACGCCCCCATCCGACATATCTGTGACGTTCGACTCTTTTATCACATTTCACCATATTATACACAGCTGTCCTCTCTACGTGCAGACAAGCGCAGAGGGACACAGACGTTATCTCCAAACAATAAATCTTCATTTACTTGTATGCTAAATACATAAATAGTTCCATCAAGACTCATGCAAAGCCTAATGTACCGTTCATAATATTTATGAATGTTGCCACATTTCACGTTAGAGAAAGTAATAGTAGCTATTTTGCGGGAGTAGATACTGAACTGCAGTGTGGATCATGGCATCCTGACGAACGGAAGCTTATGCCGTACAAAGACGAGGTAAAACATTATGATCACCTGCTTAATAGCTTGTTGGGCCAGATTTGTGACGCAATACATCACCGACTCTGCGTATCATCAATTCTACAGTTCGTTGGTAGATTTGTGGAGCTAAGTGGCACCAGATGTCTACGCACAAATTACGTAATTCCCGTAAATAACAGGCCGCTGATTTGCGTACGCGGTGATGGCGCTCGATAGTGACTCAGATGGGAACCGTCGGATTCACTTCAGGCGAATTTGGTGAGCAAGACAACGTGATTTCGCTATCATGCTCCTCGAACCATTGTAGCGCGATTCTGGCTTCCAGACATACACAGTTATACCGCTGAAAGATGACATCGTCGTCAGGGAAGATATCAAGCACGAAAGGACGCAGGTGGTCCGCAGCTGACATGGTGTCCCATGCATGCGCAGGAGAACGGCCATCATAGCAGTCCGCAGCTCGTGGTCGTGCGGTAGCGTTCTCGTTTCCCGCGCCCGGGTTTCCAGGTTCGATTCCCGGCGGGGTCAGGGATTTTCTCTTCCTCGTGATGACTGGGTGTTGTGTGATACCCTTATGTTAGTTAGGTTTAAGTAGTTCTAAGTTCTAGGGGGCTGATGACCATAGATGTTGGTCCCATAGTGCTCAGCGCCATTTGAACCATCATAGCATGATACTAGCCTGCCTCCGTTGCATTTTGCACGTCTCGAGCATCCGTTCACCTGGATGACGGCGTTTGTGGAGACGACCATCGACCTGGTGTAGCAAAAACCTGATTCATCCGACGAGCCGACACGTTTCCAGTGATACACTGTCCAATCTCGACGATCCTGAGTCCACTAAAATCGTAATTGACGATGTCGTTGGGCCAACATGCGAACACACAAGGGACGTCTGCGACGGAGCCTCGGTGTGCGCTAAATGGTGTGCTCCGAAACACGTGTACGCCCACCAGCATTGTACTCTTTCGCCAGAGAAGCCACAGATCGACATCTACCCTACTTTACGAAACAGACAAGCCTCCAAACCCCACATTCTGTGAAGAGTCGTGGACGTTCGAGCATTTAGCGCCTACTGGTCGTTTCACTGCCCTTCTACAACTTTCCGCAGATGCGCACGACTGTAGCACGTGTACATTCGACTAGCTTCGCTGTTTTCGGATACTCGGTCACAGGCTCTGCGCAATAATAATCTGCCCTTTGTCAAAGTGGATTTCTCCATTTGCAGCGCATATCTTCGCTAGGGTAATCCACCATCCGTCTCTGCTGGGGTTACGTACTTTTGTTACCGCGCCACTTGCCCACAACGCCACCAGGAGGCATCCTACGTTGCAATAGGCAGTGGTCGTAATGTTTGGCTCATTAGTGTATATGTTCTGTATGATGTTTCTCGATAATGTCCGAGAAAGAGAAATTAGCAAATTGCCAATGAAATTCAGTATTTATTTCGAGAAGAACGTACAGCCTCGTGCCAGAAAATCCATAAATTTAATATGGCTGTGGAATCAAACATAAAACGTTGTTTTCGTATTAGTCGAATGCAAACGATAATATGCGATAAAACTAAAAAGGTTATGCGTAAAAGTGAAGGTACAGATCAAATAATAATACAACAAAACTAGTTTATTCAGAGCAGGGAGCATTGCCGTTTCCTCTGTTGTCTAGATGACGTGTCCACTAATACACTGATGGAAAAAAGGAATTTGTTTTCTAAGTTATCTTATGACGAGCAATGAAACTTGGATATCTCATCACATACCTAAGAATGAGCGGAAATCAACGGAAAGGATCTACATGCACAGGCTGTAAAAAAAGAACGGCTTTATTTCACGTTGAAGGAGTGTGTTAATCATTTTTGGGATACTAGATCACTGCTTGTTGACTTCTACCCGCCTGTCTATTGCGAGACGGTGCAAAAGTTGCGATGAACGCCATCTCTGAGGATTTGTGTAACGTCCAGACAGGAAGAATTGCAGTATTTCTGGTTTGGGAATTTTTGCATTCTCACGCTGCAGATCTTGGACCAAGTGTTTTCCTGTTGTTTAAAAAGTTGGAGTATCTGGGCGGAAAGACTTTTTCAAACGACTGTGAGAGGAGACTGAGAGGAGGCGTAACACTACTACAGATATAATCACCTCGTTCTTAGGATATGGGCGTCGGTGGTGACCATGTAGGAAAATAGCTCGACATACTCTCTAAACATGCATTAAATTAATTGCAAAATATAATTCTCAAGATCGATTTTCTTTGCTTTGCATATTTAACGTCCAGACAACTCCCGTCTCTCTGCCTGTACACGACACAGAAATTCTAGACAAGGAAAAAATTGAGAGACGCGAGTTGGTATCTCTTACGGGCCATTTAACATGATGCGTAGCGCCCTATCAGTCAACTTCGGAGACGTTTCATCCCATATTTTCCTTGGCGATGTACCAAGATGGGCAGAGCACACATCATACACTCCTGGAAATTGAAATAAGAACACCGTGAATTCATTATCCCAGGAAGGGGAAACTTTATTGACACATTCCTGGGGTCAGATACATCACATGATCACACTGACAGAACCACAGACACATAGACACAGGCAACAGAGCATGCACAATGTCGGCACTAGTACAGTGTATATCCACCTTTCGCAGCAATGCAGGCTGCTATTCTCCCATGGAGACGATCGTAGAGATGGTGGATGTAGTCATGTGGAACGGCTTGCCATGCCATTTCCACCTGGCGCCTCAGTTGGACCAGCGTTCGTGCTGGACGTGCAGACCGCGTGAGACGACGCTTCATCCAGTCCCAAACATGCTCAATGGGGGACAGATCCGGAGATCTTGCTGGCCAGGGTAGTTGACTTACACCTTCTAGAGCACGTTGGGTGGCACGGGATACATGCGGACGTGCATTGTCCTGTTGGAACAGCAAGTTCCCTTGCCGGTCTAGGAATGGTAGAACGATGGGTTCGATGACGGTTTGGATGTACCGTGCCCTATTCAGTGTCCCCTCGACGATCACCAGTGGTGTACGGCCAGTGTAGGAGATCGCTCTCCACACCATGATGCCGGGTGTTGGCCCTGTGTGCCTCGGTCGTATACAGTCCTGATTGTGGCGCTCAACTGCACGGCGCCAAACGCGCATACGACCATCATTGGCACCAAGGCAGAAGCGACTCTCATCGCTGAAGACGACACGTCTCCGTTCGTCCCTCCATTCACGCCTGTCGCGACACCACTGGAGGCGGGCTGCACGATGTTGGGGCGTGAGCGGAAGACGGCCTAACGGTGTGCGGGACCGTAGCCCAGCTTCATGGAGACGGTTGCGAATGGTCCTCGCCGATACCCCAGGAGCAACAGTGTCCCTAATTTGCTGGGAAGTGGCGGTGCGGTCCCCTACGGCACTGCGTAGGATCCTACGGTCTTGGCGTGCATCCGTGCGTCGCTGCGGTCCGGTCCCAGGTCGACGGGCACGTGCACCTTCCGCCGACCACTGGCGACAACATCGATGTACTGTGGAGACCTCACGCCCCACGTGTTGAGCAATTCGGCGGTGCGTCCACCCGGCCTCCCGCATGCCCACTATACGCCCTCGCTCAAAGTCCGTCAACTGCACATACGGTTCACGTCCACGATGTCGCGGCATGCTACCAGTGTTAAAGACTGCGATGGAGCTCCGTATGCCACGGCAAACTGGCTGACACTGACGGCGGCGGTGCACAAATGCTGCGCAGCTAGCGCCATTCGACCGCCAACACCGCGGTTCCTGGTGTGTCCACTGTGCCGTGCGTGTGATCATTGCTTGTACAGCCCTCTCGCAGTGTCCGGAGCAAGTATGGTGGGTCTGACACATCGGTGTCAATGTGTTCTTTTTTCCATTTCCAGGAGTGTATTTCGATTTGTGTATAGAATCAATTCTGCAACAATTATTGGCAGTCTCTTTCAGACAACATGAGCGTAAACGCAACTAACGAACGCCCTTTTAAAGGGATGTACAGTTTAAGACTGTTCCTTCATTAGCAATCAGCAGTTTAGATCGAATAATTTTAGCTTTGAGAAGTTGAACATTCCTAACATACTACATCTAGTTCTCGATTTGCGTCTTGGTTCAGCACACAGTTTTAATCTAACTAAAAAATTCAAACAAAGTGTAGCTGAAGAAATACAGCACATAAGTTCACTGAAAAAATCATTACCTTCCTGCCAATATCCTGTGACACCTCGAAAAGTCTTGATAACACCTGCAATTGCACTGGACATGGTACTAGATACAAAAGACAACCACGTCAAATATTTGAGTCATCGGAACCAACGGAGGTTGTGCTGAATACTTAGATGCCCTCTCTGCCGTCAAGCATCTTGTTCAAAGCGATCCCAGAGACGTCCAGTAGCCTTTAAGTATGGGAACTTTGAGGGTCATTCCAGATTGTGATTGTTCCTGAGTGTGCCGTAAAACAAGCAGTCACAGTTTGCTCACAATAGACCTGTGGCTTCAACCGATACACCCACGAGTTCGTAAATAAAATATCTTCACATCAGTGGAAAGTCTCCTACGCTTTGCACGGTTCCTCGGAAGGTGCCCTCGGATAAGGCTTTCTGGGGTCTACCTAGATCACAGCATCTATATACACTATGTGATCAAAAGTATCTGCACACCTGTTAGTGGGCATTAATATGGGGTGTCCATTCTTCACCCTTATGACGGCTTAAACTTTGCTGGGAACACTTTCAGTGAGATGTCTGAACGTCTGTGGAGGAATGGCAACCGTTCTTCCTCGAGAAGGACGCTGGGGCTCGGAGCACAATCGATGTTCTAGCTCATCCCAAAGCCATTCCGTTGGCTTCAGGTCGGGCCTCTGGAAGGACAGTCCATTTGAGGAAAGTTATTGTCCCAAAACCATTGTCTGACAAATGCTGCTTTATTCCGGGATACATTGTCATGCTGATACAAACCATTGTCGTTTCCGAACTGCTCTCCTCCAGTACGCACTACACAGTGCGCTAAAACGTGTTCGTATCCTTCGGCATTTAGTTTTTCCTGAGTGCAATAAGAGGACCACACCACAACCACGAAAAACGCTCCCATAACGTAACACCACCTCATCTGTACTTCACTGTTGGCAGTAAACGTGATGGCAGATAACGTTCACCCTTTCATAGGACTGTCACAGGGTATAGCGTGCTTCATCACTCGAAACCATTTTTTCCAGTCATTCACTGTCCAATGTGTGTCACTTAGCATTGACTACAGAAATGTATTAAGCTGCTCGACCATTGTAGCCCATCCGTTCTAACTCCTTAGGCACAGTCATTCTGCCAGCTGGGCTTTTGAGCTTAGGAATGTTCCCATCCGTCGATTTTTCACAGCTACTCAGTAGTCCCTGTCCATTAGTATATGATGTCTGCCTGGACTTGGTTTAGTTTTGGTTGTTCCTCCTCGTTTCCATTTCACAATCGTACCACCAACAGTCGACTTGGGCAGCTTTAGAAGGGTTGTAATGTCCCCGACGGATTCATTACTCAGATGGCATCCAATGAATAGCCAACGTTCGGAAAGGAAAGGAAGGAAGATTAGGGCTTAACGTCCCGTCATTACAAACAGAGCACAAGCTCTGATTGTTTGAAGGATGGGGAAGGTCTTGCCCTTTCAAAGGAACCATCCCGACGTTTGTCTGGAGAGATTTACGAAAATCGTGGAAAACCTAATTCAGGACTCCCGGACCCGGGTCTGAACCGTCATCCTCCTGAAAGCGAGTCCAGTGTGTTAACAACGGCGCCACTTCACTCGGTAGTCACTGAGGGATGCAGACTGACACTTCTTCTGTTATTGCTTCTCTGCTGACAACACAATACTCCCTGCCCCTTTTACACTGGTGGAAGGAAGTAAGGAAGCGAGAAAGGTTAGAGTTTAACAGCCCGTCGATAGCGAGGTGATTAGAGACTGAGCAGAAGCTCGGATTTAGAAAGTTGTGGAACGAAATCGGCTGCGCCATTTTCACAGCAATTCTTCCAGCATTTTCCTTATACAATTTAGGGAAATACAAAAATGAAGAAAGGAAGATCAGGGTCTAACGTCCCGTCGACATCGTTAGGGAAATCACGGAGCACTTTTATCTGGTCGGCTGGATGGGGATTTCAACCGTCGTCCTTCCGAATTATATTGATGGAACCGGTCATAATATGTAGGTGTCAACTCCGTATTACATAGAGGATCCTGATATTTTCCATCAGATAGTATACGTACTCAGCCACCCACAGTGTAGTAAGTGACAGAAGGTACTTTGTATCAATATTACCAGTTCCAGTCCTTTTTCTTTAACATACAGACAGATTTGGAATAAATTGTAAGCAGCCGTGTACGCCCTAATTTGTGTCATCTTACTCTCACATATTTACGCGAAATATACGAAGGAGACAATATAACTGTAGAAGTGCCTCCCTCGGATACCGCTTCTCACGAGAACAACGTGTCCCTTCTTGCAGCGATCTCCTTTCAGTACGCCTGTCACCTCTACCTGACTTTCGTGTTGGCTACACAGACTTTTCGCGTTCCTTGGATCTCGTCCATGCATTCCTAACTGAGCGAGACGGTGCAGTGATAAGGCACTGGGCTCGCATTCGGGAGAAAGGCGGTTCAGAGCCTACCCTTCCTTGCAGATTAAGTTTCCCACGGATTTAGGATATCCATCAGTCTGTAGCCCGAGCTTCTGATCCATCTCTGATGGCCTCGGCGTTGAAGGGACATTTGATTCTTCCGGACAGATAATATGTTTACAGTCCTCCCTGTCGTCCTTTGCTGTCTCTTTGCCGAGGGTAACCGGCCAAAATTACGTGAACGGGCTTGACAAATGACCCCCCTTCCAATCAACCGCAATCCCCCCCCCCTCACCCCCCCCCCCACCCACCTCCACCCCAACCCTGCGTGGAACACTGCTCCAAACGTTCCATGCGATTCCATCCAGAGGCTACATCCACATACAGTTCGAGGAAGAACGACGAAATAGTTCATTAGATATTCCTTTTTCATAGTGAAGTGAATTTTACGGCTGTCCCCGTTGACACATATCTGAAACGCCCTACATCCCTCATAGGGCGACTTTTGGCACGTCCAAAGACAATTGGTCGCTTTTGTCCGAGGCTTACATGTCTTGTACAGCCTACAGAACACGTATTGTGCTGTACCTCATACGAAAAGTATTCTACGCTAACAGAGGAAAAATCACAGTGCCAAAAAGTAATTAATGTAGAGTAATGAAATTTTGCGAATACATTTGCTAGGTAACGTATTTAAGTGATTAACATTGCAAGATCACAGGTAAGCGCGAGATAAGCTTATGCAAATGTGAACTGCTGGTACATTCATAACTGCTGTAAGTGCCAGATGTGTTGAATGCAAGCAAGCAACGGTGTATGCCCTGTGTTGTACAAGTGCCGGATATTACTTTGTAGGATGGAGTTCCGTGTCTGCTGCACTTGGTCAATTCAGGGACTGTTAATACTGGTCGTGAATGATGCTGTAGTTGTCATCTGACGATGTCCTGTATGTGCGCAATTGGAGACAGATCTGGTGATCGGGTAGGCCAAGGTAACATGTCGACACTCTCTAGAGCATATTGGGTTACAAAAGCGGTAAGTGGGCGAGCGTTATCCTGTTGGAAAACAAATCTTGGAATGCTGCCCATGGATGACAGCACAACAGGTCGAATCACCAGTCAGGGTGTTTGGGATAACCAGTGTAGGTTTAGTGTGTCTAGCACACAGGCAGGTCGATTGCAGGATCTCAACTGGTCTCCTTCTAACCAATATACGGCCATCACTGACACCGAGGCAGAACCAGCTTTCATCAGAAAATACAACAGACCTCCACACTGCCCTCCAATGAGCTCTCGCTTGACACCACTGAAGCTGCAAATGGCGTCGGTTTGGGGTCAGTTGAATGTGTGTTACAGGGCGTCTGGCGCGGAGCTGTCCTTGAAGTAACCCATTTGTAACAGCTCGTTGCGTCACTGTGGTGCCAGCTGCTGCTCAGATTGCTGCTGATGATGCAGTACGATGCGCCAGAGCCATACGCCGAACGCGATGGTCTTCCCTCTTGGTGGTGACACGTTGCCATCCGGACCTCGATCTTCTTGCGACCGCACGTTCTCTGCCAGCAGCCGTGAACAGTAGCTACATTCCTGCCAAGACTGTCTTCAGTATCGCAGAAGGAATAGCCAGCCACTAATTGCACGACCTTCTTGAAACTCAGTGAGTTGTTGATAATGGCGGATTTGTCGCCTTAAAGGTATTTTTGACTAACATCAACCCACCAGGTCCAATCTCAAAGGTAATAAGCGCTCACGGCCGTTACATGGCGTATTTAAATCAAACCTAATTTGCATCCTCATAGTGGCGCTACTAGCGCCATTCTTGGCGCGAAATTTTAAGAGATATCATTTCTGAGATGTATAAACACGTCTATCAACTTTCGCTTATGTCGCACAGCTCCTTCTTAGTGTTGCGATTCTTGGTTTTTCGTCAGCGTGTATTCAACAAACCATCACGGGTCTTCTTCATCCACAGAAAACGGTAAATTACCGATGTGCAGCAAAGAAGTTGGAAGACGGATGACGTCTACGTAAACTGCTATCGTGTTTACCTCGTCCTGGGAATTGACGTCCGAATCCGCCCGCGAGGGAATCTTCTGTTCGATAAGGGCTATATGAGGAAGTGGCCGAAGAGATTGAGGACACTATTCGTCACGATTCCATAAAGTTTCACATCCATCTGTAGAAGAGCGCCGTAATCGCCCCTGTATTTAATAAACAACATAATTTCCCGCGTAAAGTGTTATATCACCCATCCCCACCCCCCTCCCAAAGAAACTGAGATACAAAGTTATGGTATTTCTCATCGGACTTAACATGTTCAACCTGCAGTTCAGTAAAGTCTCTGATAATCGTTGCTAGAAATAAGTGAGGATTCTATAATGAATAAAAAGCCTCTACTAAGATTCCTAGAGGGGCAGCTGTCCGCTCTTGCCTCCCCCTCCCTCCCCCGTTCAGTTTCGCACCAAATGAACCCTACGTGTTCCCACGTTGATTCAACGACAGCGTAAATTACGACTGCAGTGGACATGGATCCATCGTGATCGGACTAGGGATCAATGGAAACATGTCGCGTGGTCGGATGAATTACATTACTTGTTACGCTAGATCGATGGTAGCCTCCACATTCAGGCGAACGGATGCTCGAAACATACACCAGATCTCAGATGCAGGCGGATAGGGGCAGTTTTATAATATGGGGCTTCCATGGGACCTGTGCTAGTAATCGAAGTCACCGTAACATCGTAACATCTGTGACCTACGTGAACATTTTTGCGGATCACCTACACCCTTTCATGATTGATGTCTTCCATATAAAGGGGTAGCAGAAAAAGACACACTTCTGACGTCAGTTACAACGGATTTTCTAGGATAGCTGGTTGTCGGCGGCGATTCTCTACCGAAGATGAATGCGGGTGCAGCAGGAGAAGGCAATTCGTTGATACAAGAACTCCTATATTACAGTTTGTGCAGGATGGCTGGTCCAGGAGGGTTTAAATGCAACGTCTCCCTGCTGACTTTGCGGAAGTGTACACGTGTGTGTCTCGTGCTGCGAACTAACATCCCAAAGATGTTTGGGCTCACATGCGGTTCCTCTTCGTCGAAATGTCTTAGCTCAAACTCGTCTAGGGGTTGAACCGCACGTTTCGCATTACACGCCCTAAATTAGACACTTGTAACCCTTTGGTTAAATTGTCTGGCTGATAGCAAGTTTGCGAAATACAATGTTAACGTAACATATAATAACAGTAATAATAATATCGAGAACTAAGTTAACGACCCATAAATTATGCAGGCCACACAGTTGCGATTTGTTTAGAATAATGTTTATTCAGAAAGCAAACTAATAACGAAAGTGGTCGTATTTAGAATTGCTGTTACACTCGAGCGCATATTCATTTGACACAGTTCGATCACTCACAACGTCATCGCGAAATACAAGTCCAATACTCCGCCTCCTTGACTAAGCGAACAGTTAAGGGTTGACATGAGGCGCGCGGCTGCTCACCGCTCAGAGACTAACCGTAAGTCCCGCGATATCACACAACGCAAAATTTTCTAAGTCGTTTCACTTCTAAAGACCGACCGTCCGCTTTCGCTTCTCCCTCTGCCCGTCCCTGGCCGTACTTTCGTGCGCCGAACATACTCGCTCAACTGACTAGTGCAGTTCCCTTTCCTGAAGCCGTCCATCTGACTGGCTACAGCTTATTCTACATTATTTTACATTTTAACATATTTAAATAATCAAAACTTGACCACTTTCACGTTCTAAATAAAGTAACAATAATATCCATTACATAAAAAACGTTAAATTCTTTTACATGAAACCAATACTATTTCCTTCTTAGCTTTGAATGCTGCGGCCAGTAGCCTTGCACCAATGTGCTTTCTGATAAATAAATAAAGAACAAAAGTAAGTATTATGCACCAGACTTTACAACAAATATTCTATTGCCTAATGATTCGATACGGTGTCATGCTGTCATCGTTCAATGTGTTTTGTGTGGAGGAAATGATGATCTGATGCTTAACTGAAAATACTGATAATTTAAATTTACTATATCTTTTTAAACGAATAAAGTTACAGAGTTGATATTTACAACGTTTGTCATTTTAATGATGCGCTAAAGCGTTCAGATTTTAAGCCGGCCGCGGTGGAAGAGCGGTTCTAGGCGCTTCAGTCAGGAACCGCGCGACTGCTACGGTCGCAGGTTCGAATCCTGCCTCGGGCATGGATGTGTGTGATGTCCTTAGGTTAGTTAGGTTTAAGTAGTTCTAAGTTCTAGGGGACTGATGACCTAAGATGTTAAGTCCCATAGTGCTCAGAGCCATTTGAACCATTTCGTTCAGATTTTAGCATTGAGGTCTTTGTTACAAAACTTGTGAATTTCACTTTAATAGTAAATCCTAAACTATTATAGATATTCAAGTTTTATTGGGATCACAATGAAAATTTATGGAGGGTGGCAGATTAAAATTACTGTGGCTTCATTCCCTGCACTAATACAGAATTAAATAGTTTTCATAAATGTTTCGCTTTATGGCCGATCTTAGGTCCGCCATGTTTAACACTACCACGTCTCCTTAGCCACAAAAGCCTTCTACTGGGTTTCCCTATGACGTAGGTTCTCGTCTGTCTCACTCGCACACTACAGCGATTAGGCCTCAATAGACAATAGAAGCATGTGAGTTTCCCCATCTCGCGGTGAATCTGCGCCTTTTGTGGCACGCGGTCCTGGACGTTAGGGTTCGTTTCACAATTCCTGTTGGCTGACTCTTTCGGCCATATATTTAAATGAGAACGCAATGCTCGTTAATTCACAATGTGGATATGTTCCGGAACAGAGGCAATGACTGAGGTCCAGCTGTTGTCATGCAGCATCCAGTCAAACTGCTCAAGCTTCCTGTACGCTGTTCCACTCCCAGGCTGTTGGTACGTAGAAAACTTGCAACATGGGCGTGTGCTGACTTGCTGAACTGGCAGTGGCCAGGTGCTGGTACACTGTGTTCGGCTCCAAGCACTGCTACAGGGCATCCTGCCAGATTCCCAATGAAAGCATCTTTCAACTGGTTAAATGTCTGTGTCACAAGGCCATAATTGTGCTGCAGTCGTTTGAGTAGCATGATAGTGAATTCACATTCTTATCTTGGCCACTAAATCCGTCACACCTGAAGCCAATGGGACATATCTGAGATGTTATCATGTGCCCAAAAACTACTGGCTCGTAATTTGTCTCTACTAAGACATCTGGTGCCACATACCTTCAACAAGCTACTGATGACATGTCGAATCTATGCCATGTAGAATTGCTGTTGGACTGTGTTCCAAAGGTAGACTAACACGCTATTAACCATAATGTTTTGACTCGCCAGTGTGTACGTTGTCTAAAAACATAGCAAAATTACATAAGGCTATTACGTTATAGTTAAACTTAAGTAAATACAATGAAATCCGTTTCAGTATTCAAGAAATTATCCATAATTATTTTAAAATTGAAAGCTGAACTCCTAATCCATTGAATGACTGATATGTAAATCGTGAAAATATCTGTTCTAGTACACGGCCACCTTTTATTCTAAGAAGAATGCTCCCCACGTACTGATTACCTACACTGAGGCACGCATCGTTACCAAACAAGAAGCCCTTCTGCGAGAGTATGAGAAGATAAAAAATCCTTACTTTGCCATTTACAAAGCGTGCGCCGAAGCGGACTAAAATCGAGGTTTCCGCTCAAAATTGCACAGATTCCTCATTATACAGCTTCATGAAATTTGAGAACAAAATATTTCGTTGCTGGCTAACCTGAGCGATTCTATGTGAGTTGTAACGTGTAAAAGATAGCAGATAGATGTGCAATAGCACACAGCATATCTGTAATTGTTTTGTATCTGACAGTGGTTCGGATTCGCTTCCCAGACACGCTGTCAAAGATCCAAAAAGAGCTATAGCAACACCTATAGGCCTTCCTTAAAATCACTTAACTAATGCGAAAACATTTGTCAACACACATGAAAACCAACCTCAATATAACGCCTGACGAAATTTCATATGAACAGAACATTCTAAAAACTGTGACTGATTACCGAAACAGACAAACAGAAACTCAGCCCTTGTAACAACTCCATCAAAGATATTACACATACTTAAAAATGAAAAGGAACTAAGGCTCCTGCATTGGGTAAGATCACTAATGAACGAATCAAACATCTACCACGGTAATCGTTAGTACTGCTGACAAGAATACTAAACAAATGCCGAATGCTAAAATATTTCCCTGAGAATTGGAAAATAGCGTGCAATATTACGATTTTTAAACCCAATAAAAAAACTCCAAAATCTGGTAACTACAAACCAATTAGCCTTTTAACTACAGTGAGTAGAACATCAGAAAATACTGTTTTAAAAAGAATCTAGAAACCATTACTAGAAGACAATACGATACGTCTAGATATCTGGGTTCAAAAAGAAACTCTCTGATGAATTTCACTCAAAGCATCACAACCAGTACCATCATCTATACACCAACATCAGCGGATTTTACTGATTGGACCAAAACGTACGATAAAGTCTGGAAAGATAAGCTAATTGTGAAATTACTGATAAAGACCACACTCCCATACTATTACAAATTATCGACAATTTCCTGACAAATCGAGATATTATTATTTTAGTTGATGGCACACGACTGGAAAGCAACCTTGTTTAACGAAATCGAGGTATAAATCTAGCTCAGTATGCAGATGATACAGCTTTATTTACAAGCAACAGACACACAATAAATCTATCTCACCTCCAAGAACAAACTAACATGGTTGTAAATGGTGCAGACTAGACAAAGGTAAAATAAATAACTAAAAAAAGGCCATATACACTGAATGAAAAAGAAATCGCAACACCAACAAGGAGTTGTGCGACATAAACGAAAGTTGGTAGGCGTGTTTATACATCTCAAAAATTATGTCTCTTCGAATTTCGCGCCAGTCAGTCGCATAAGAGTGGCGCTAGTAGCGCGACTATGAGGATGCAAATCAGGTTTGTTTTAAATACGCGCTTTAACAGTCGTGAGCGTTAGTTAACTTTGAGATTGGACGTGGTGAGTTGATGTTAGTCAAGAATGCCTTTAAGGCGACAAAGCCGCCATTATCAACACCTCACTGAGTTTCAGGGAGGTCGTGTAATTGGGTTACGAGTGGCTGGATGTTCGTTCTACAATACTGAAGAAAGACTCGGCAGGAATGTAGCCGCTGTATACGGTTGCTGGCACCGGTGGTCAGGAAAACGTGCGGTCTCGAGAAAACCGGGCTCTGGATGGCGACGTGGCACCACCG
Source organism: Schistocerca americana (assembly GCF_021461395.2). NCBI lineage: Eukaryota > Metazoa > Arthropoda > Insecta > Orthoptera > Acrididae > Schistocerca > Schistocerca americana. Next base: position 87,392,809 of record NC_060130.1, read on the forward strand.
AGAGGAAAGGAAGACAATGTTCGACGCACGGCTCTGGCGCACCTTGCAGCAGCAATTTGAGAAGCAGTTTGCACCACAATGACACAACAAATTGTTACAAATGGGTTACTTCAAGGACAGCTCCGAGTTAGACGTCCTACACCGTGCATTCCAGTGATTCTAAACCACTGCGAGAGGTCATCCGAGGCCAGGGTAGAGGTCTGTTGTGGTTTTGTGATGAAAGCTGATCGTTCCTCGATACCATCGATGGCCGGGTGTTGGTTAGGAGGAGCAGGCCAGTTGAGGGCCTGGAACCAACCTGTCTGCGTGCCAGCCACACTGGAGTTACAGCCTGACGTGTGATTTCGCATGACAGCAGGACCACTCCCGTGGTTATCCCACGCACCCTGACTACAAATACGTACGTCAATCTGGTGATTCGACCTACCGTGCTGTCATTCGTGAACAGCATTCCAGGGGGTGTTTTCCAACAGGATAACGCTTGCCCACATACCGCTGTTGTAAGCCAACATGCTCTTCGGACTGTCGACATGTTGCTTCGCCCTGCTCTATCACACTACCTGTCTCCAACCGTGCTCGTTTGGGACATTATCGGACGACAACTACAGTGTCATCCACGAACACCATTCACTGTCCCTGTTCTGACCGACCGAGTGCAATAGGCATGGAACTCCACCCCACAAACTCACATCCGGCACCGTTACAACACACTACATGCACATTGCACGCTTGCTTTCAACATGCTGGTGGTTGCACCGGTTATTAATGCACCAGCATTTCACCTTTAAAATGGCTTATCTCAGACTTACGTTAACCTGTGTACTTGTAATGTTAATCACTTAAATATGTTACCTACACAAACGAATTTCCGAAATTTCGTGACTCTACATTAATTATTTTTTATTGTTGCCATTTTTTTGTCAGTGTATTTCTCTAAGAAGTTACCAAATCTCAGACAGTAATAGCATTTACTAACTTCCAGCATGTTCGAGTACCTCGGGTTAGCAACTTCTGCTAATCAGTAGAACGAAAAATCAGTCCCACATTGTAAATTTTTAATTATTATTCATTCGATGACTAGTTTCGAGCCGAGACCCATTTTCATATTTTCGTAACATAGTCGAAAATGACATTTCCGAAGAAATGTTCATTGCACATTTTTGACATCTTCGGAAACGCGATTTTCGACTATGTAATGACGATTTGAAATTGGGTCTCAGCCCGATACTAGTCATCGAATGAATAAAAAGTAAAAATTTGCAACCTTCGACTGGTTTTTCGTTCTACTGAACAATAGCATTAAGAATCGTGCCATTCCACTGTCTAGACATATAAAGTATCCTGCGATTCCTGTACATTGGCAGTTTTTCTTACAAGCCACGTTCCAAAATAAGATCAAATCATTCTTTAAAAATCGAGTCACAGAAAAAATATAAAATGTCTGAAAATGGCGAAGGATTTGGCTCCATTGTTTGTGAATCTGGTATCCCGGCCCGGCGAGTTTGAAAGCTGCCTGAAGACACGGAGCTGGATGACAGACTCTACACAGCAGCCCTGCTGTCACCGCTACGGAAACACGCCTATCTCGCCGGCCTGTCAGTGCCTGCGGTCGTGCTTTACAGCCAGCAGCGCAGCAGCTCAGTCAGTCGCCACTGTCGCCTCCATATTTATAGGTACAATCATCTACTACACATCAGCCGTATGGGCAAATGCGGCTCCGACCCGTGTAAAGATGAGCCTGGTTTCGCAATACAAAGCACTTAGCGGACCTTCGATGTCCCAGCTCGCTTTCCGGGCAAATATCTGCACGAGGCCGCAGATGAGCAGGAAGTTATGTAGCCGATTGAGAAGTCTGCCACGAAACTGTACGAGAAGAATTGCAGCTCTGCTAATCGACTCATTCAGCAACTCGGGAGAAGGCACGACAACCGAGACTGCTACACACGTTCATTAGCCTTGCTTGACAGATAACCAATCCTATTCGAAGGTGACAGACACGTCAAACAATTAACGCACCCACGGAGATACAATTAAATCTCGAAATACCTAGATGTCTACCAAATGAAAGTAGCAATCGATGCCACGAGGTAAACCAGTCGCGATTGCACTGCGCTCTGGTACTGCTCTCGCTACACGTCGTTGTTTGGTTCCGGATTCGCTACGTCTTTGGTTTGATCTCGGTTTACTCGTTAGATCTGTTATTCTACCGTGTCATCTCCATCGTCTGTCTGTCTCTTGTTGTCGACCACGTGTTTACTCTAAGGCGACTCGCTGTTGACGTCTTCGACCGGCAGGCCAGTTTCTGCTGTTCCTCGAGTCATTCTCGGCCTTATAGTGGGTGACGGGGTAAAAGTTTAGTAGCGTCCGATAGACACCAAACTTGTGCAGCTCGTGGAACAGCAACAGCAACAGCAACAGATGCTCCTGGAGCATCAATTGTAACAGCAGTTTCAGCAGCAGTTCCAACAACAGACTGAATCGCTCCATCAGGAAATTTAGTTTTTGACAGATCGCCTATACGTTCGGGGTTCCCAAACCGTCCAGTCTGTGGTACTTCCCAGACAGAGAGCCGCCCACCCACGTTTCCGCCTTTTAACGATGCCAAAGACGATTGGGACACGTATTTGCAGCAGGTCAAACAACACTTCTCTGCTTTTCGGCTTTGTGATGATGTTCGAGAGCGGTCGCTCTTCCTGTCGTTGGCGGAACCGAAGACGTTTCTCTTACTGAAGTAGAAGGCTCCACTCTCGAACAATGTCGCGCTCACGTTCGAGGAGAACTGTGGTCGTGGCTTTCGGATTTTATTCATAATGATTCCACGCAGTCTCATCGCTCCACGAATTCCATAAATACCATAAACAACCTGGTCACTCATAGCGCTCGTGGGTAACAGATTTCTAAGGGTTGAGTTACCGCTGCGATTTCACTTGTGTGAACCTGGCTTGTATAACCACATATGTAGATTCTTTGATTCAGGACATAGAGGTTCTGTCGTCTCCCCAGTCGAAAGCCTGCCCTACAGCCCTCAAACTGGACAACCCTTCCTAGGATATTATTTTGAAAATTGCACACTCTTTCGAGACTGGACAGGCAGAAAATGAACGCCTCGTGGCTACTGCCACAGAAGCAGAATTCTCGTAAACCTTTTTCCCGACGGTGGCGTCGTGATTCCTCGATTTCGGATGTGTTGATGGCCTCTGAACAGCCAGTCAGACTTAGCAGCGTGGGCTTCCGTCTTGTCCTGAGTGCTTCCCAGTGCACCCTCATGCGGACTGTCTAAATCGCTTAGTGAAAAAGATGGGCATTTCAGTACTGTCCGCCGTACATCGTCCGGAATTCGGACCCCGTTTCCCATTAGTATCACGAGTAAACATGAACTTCAGGTGATTGCTACCCAGACCAATTCTTACGATACCACGTTGTTAATCGACCTCACAACTTTCTATCGAGGTGTCCGTTTCCAGGTGGACATGTGAGCTGCAGTTTCGTTGGTGGTCCTCCACGCACGACTCGTCTCGGTTCCCCTGAGTTGGCCCAGCCCTCCCGTACACTGATCGCATACGATGACAATTCAACTCCCCTCTGTGGCCAATTCACGATCGCCGCTGCAAACAAAACCGTCGCACAGTTTATGGCAGTATTTGTTGTCGATAGTCACTACGCCGGCAACATTTTCGATATGGGTACATTCTTGTTGTTTGGATTCCCTATCACTGATGAGGTTCAGGTCGTTTCGGCACGGTTACCTTCCAGGAACTCGACGACCTCCGTGCTGCTTTTGTGTCTATATTCAAACCTGATCTGGGGTGCGCCACAGATTTCCAGGCTCCTATCTCCTTGCATTCAGATGTGGTGCCCCATTTCTGCCACGCAGTGCCGATTCCTGTCTCCCTATAGATGGCCATTAAGCAGGAACTCTATTGCCTCTACGATACTGGGATGAATGACTATGTTAAATCCAGCGCTTGGGATACACCCCCTATTGTGGCTTGGCAAGACAGCCAAGCCACTAGGAGGTGAAGCCGAAAGGTACGCGTTTAAGCTCACGCAGGCTGGCGTGAGGTCTGGAACGGGACAAGGTAATGAATATAGCTAATAACCTACGTAGCTGCTGGAATACTTAACTTTAATCCATAATTGGTGAACATCGGTCTGACGGTACATGCAACACAAGATAAATAGCAAATGATAATGGCGCCTTGCTAGGTCGTAGCAAATGACGTAGCTGAAGGCTATGCTAACTATCGTCTCGGCAAATGAGAGCGTAATTTGTCAGTGAACCATCGCTAGCAAAGTCGGCTGTACAACTGGGGCGAGTGCTAGGAAGTCTCTCTAGACCTGCCGTGTGGCGGCGCTCGGTCTGCAATCACTGATAGTGGCGACACGAGGGTCCGACGTATACTACCGGACCGCGGCCGATTTAAAGGCTACCACCTAGCAAGTGTGGTGTCTGGCGGTGGCACCACACCCCCAGTAGTAGTCAAGAAACCCAATATCTCCCTTCAGCTCTGCGGAGGCTTTAAATCCAAAATCCACAATCATCACCCAGGCACAGGTAACTATACCATACCATGTCCAGAGCGCCTCCCCACAAAGTTGATCAGGGGCAAGCAATTTTCTAAGATAGATTTGGCCAACACATATTTGCAGACGCCACTGGATGGGAAGTCACAAAGTATTATGGCTATCAGCCCTCCCTTCAACTTATAAAAATACGAGTGGTTGCCTTTTGGGATCTCTTCCACTCTGGCCATCTTTCAGAGATACTTGGAACAGTTAACCATGTCCATCCCCTCTTGCACTAACTAGCTCAATGACATAACTGTCAGGGGCACAAGACGTCAGGACCACTAGTGCGACCTTCGCACCCCCTTTACTAGGTTGCGTAATGCAGAGCTCAAGTGTTCCTTACACAAATGAGTTTTTTCATAAGAGCAAGTGAAATATTTCAGCCGCTTGCTCAACAGAGAAGGGATCCAGCCCACTGACCGCAACATCACAGCTATCGACATTCTTCCCTTCCCTAAAACTTACAGGAGTTGCAGGAATTTTGGGAAAGGTGAATTATTATTCGAAGTTCCTCCCGAAGACGACGCATATTACGTATCTGCTAAACCAGTTGTGGAAGAAAGGCATTTAATAATGGTGGACGGTCAGTTGCTTATCGCGAGCGTTTGCCTTACCATTCTTTTAAAGGAACAAAATCGGATTTATTCCTACTGAAAAAAATTATTTCCAGTCGTGGCCTGTAACAATTTTTGTTCATTCTTTTACTAATTAAACACGAAACAAGACAAATAGAGGCATAAAAATGAAATAAACTCTCTAACAATGTACCTGAAAAGGGACCATGAGGAAACTATCAAGAGGACCAGTTAACTCAAAAAGTTTTTTTTGTCAAGTTTACCGTAAGAAAGGTAACAAGAAATAAACATACGAACAGAAAAGGATTTACACACTTCATCCAACTTCTTGACGATTGAATACCAGGTACAGCATATTCGCTAAAAGGTCACGATAGAGTGGCTTCCTTTGCCACGTCCAATGGACCGTAACCATACCATTAGGAATCTGACCACGACTCACAGCCACACCCAAACTTCCATATGTGTCTACAACCTGCACTCGTACGTCCATTATGTATATTCCCATACAGGGGAGACATTTTAATTGAAAGTCGCTTTCCCGGTGTTGGCGGATAAATACGATAATGCAGTGCTTCTGTTGTTCAGAAGTACAAGGATATTCAAAATGAAGGAACAGATTTCAAACATTTGCTGCTTCCAAACCACAAAAGATAGAAAAACAATTCCAACGTTCCTGGGAATAGAAAAGTTCAAATTTTTTAGCATTCAATGTGAGTACCACGTGTTACACGACAAATATCAAAACCATGGCTTATTTCCTGCCACACACGAAGCAGCTGGTCTCTCGTTATCGAATTCACAGCTTCATCAATGCGATGTCGTAGACGTTCAAGAGTGTCAGGCATAATGGGGATAGCCGGCCGGAGTGGCCGAGCGGTTAAAGGCGCTACAGTCTGAAACCGCGCGACCGCTACGGTCGCAGGTTCGAATCCTGCCTCGGGCATGGATGTGTGTGATGTCCTTAGGTTAGTTAGGTTTAAGTAGTGCTAAGTTCTAGGGGACTTATGACCACAGCAGTTGAGTCCCATAGTGCTCAGAGCCATTTGAACCATTTGAACCATAATGAGGATAAAAACGCGGTCTTTTACATAACCCCACAGATAAAATTCACAAGGCATGAGGTCTGGAGACGTGGGAGGTCACCGACGATAAAATTTATCTTCTGCTGCTCACGTCCTGGAATGCTGTCATTCAGGTAGCGTCGGACGTGCGTAGAAAATTTTTATCCAGCCCCCCCCCCCCCCCTTATGCTTGGCACACTTGAAATCTGCGACGTCACATTGTTGAAGCTGTGAATTCGATGACGAGAGACCAGTTGCTTCGTGTGTGGCAGGAAATGAGCCATGGTTTTGATATTTGTCGTGTAACACGTGGTGCTCACATTGAAGGCATAAAAATTTGAGCTTTTATCTATACAGGAACGTTGGATTTGTGTTTCTTTAATTTGTGGTTTGGAAGCAATAAATGTTTGAAATCTGTTCCTTCGTTCTGAATAGCCCTGTACATTAGGACATTACTTATTCCGAGCGTAGCACGTGGGTAGCATTTTGAAAGGTTTCGTTCCACATTAACCTAAGTATCGCTGTTTCTATAAATCTGCGTTTGTGAACAGGGCCTCACGAACAAATATGCGATTATGTTTTAGGGAATGGAGATACCATCCCAGTCATCTACCTAGTGGGGTTCTGTCATCTAAGAATGCGTTGAGATCAGACTGCACAACAACAACTTTAACCTGGTCAGCGGTTACACCATTATTGTTGTATGGGAACAGCCGCTTGATGCCGAAAGACAAAAAAGAAATCAGCTGAATTATCCAGCATCTAACGAAGTCAACATTGATTGCTACCAATATTTTTCAGTCACAGACATAGACATAATCTCTGGTAGCATGTGGAAATTCCGTGACAGCGTGACGTCTCCGTGACATAGGAGGCTCAACTAAATAAAGTATCTAACGGCCAACTGAAATTTCCTTGTTGTGACGATTGAAGAAGGTAAAATTTGTGGTAAGGTTCTATGGGGCCAAACTGCTGAGATCATCGGTCCCTACGCTTACACACTAATAAAAAAACTAACTTAAACTAACTTACGCTAAGGGCAACACACACACCGATGCCCTAGGGAGGACTCGAACCTCCGACAGGGGGAGACGCGCGAATCGTGACAAGGCGCCCAGTCCGCACGGCTACCCTGGGCGGCGGAAGAAGGTGCCGAAAGCTTCAGACTTGAATACAAATCTGACGCGGCGACAACTCCGTAAAGCATCTATTCGAGGCTGTCTCCGTGAAACACTACGTTGTCATTTATATTCAGATAATATTTATTCGTTACGGAAAATTTAGTGTTGTCGTTGTCTTCAGTCCAAAGATAGACTTGATGCAGCTCTCCACGCTGTATAGTCTGTCCTTTGCAGGCCTCTCAATCTCTGCATAATTACTGTAACCTGCATCCATTTGAACCTGCTTGCTGTAGTGAAACTTGATCTCCTTCCCCTAGCACTTCCCTCTATTACTAAACTGACCACTTCTTGATGTCTCTGGATGTGTCCTATGAATCGATCCCTGCTTTTAGTCAAGTTGTCAAACGAAACCATCTGATTTTCAGCAATCTTTTGTCGCACCATACTTCAAAATATTCTATTCTCTTCTTGTCTGAGCCGTGTATCGTCCAAGTTTCACATCTATATAAGATAAATACGTCCAGAAAAGATTTCCTAGCACTTAATCTTATATGCCATGTTAAAAATTACCCTTCCTAGTAGCGCTTTTCTGGGTACTGTCGATCTGCCTTTCATTCCCTCTCTGCTGCTCAAATTGCACAACGGATCTACTATTTTTAGGGCCTAATTTCCTCATCTCAATCCCTAAACCGATTTTAATTCGACTGAGTTCCACTGCCCTTCTTTTGCTTTTGTCGATATTCCGTCGAACTCATCTTCCAAGTTCTTTGCCGTCTCTGAGAGAATTAAAATGTTATAGGCCCACCACAAAGATCTTATCTCTTCTCCTTGATCTTTAATTCCTTTTCCAAATTTCTCCTTGCTTTCCTTCATTGCTTGTTCAACGTAATGGTACAGACTGAATGGCGCCAGGTTGAACGATACCAGGGAGAGGATACAACACAGTGTCCGCATTCGGGAGGACGACGGTTCAATCCCGTCTCCAGCCATCCTGATTTAGGTTTTCCGTGATTTCCCTAAATCGTTTCGGGCAAATGCCGGGATGGTTCCTTTGAAAGGGCACGGCCGATTTCCTTCCCAATCCTTCCCTAACCCGAGCTTGCGCTCCGTCTCTAATGACGTCGTTGTCGACGGGACGTTAAACACTAACCACCACCACCACCACCACCACCACCAACACAGTGTCGTCCCTGATCAACTACTGCTTCCGTTTCATGTCTTTCGACTCGTATTACTGCCGCCTGGTGTATTACGAGTTGTAGATGACCTTTTGCTTCCTGTATTTTATCCCTGATATGTTCAAAATTTCAAAGCGTTTTACTCAACTTTGTCAAAGACCTTCTCTAATCATAGAAATGCTATAAACATAGGCTTGCCGTCCTTCAGTCCACGTTCTAAGATACGCCTTACGTCAGTATTGCCTCGCGTTTTCCCACACTTCTCAGGAACTCACTGCGGGAGGCTTCTACCAGAGCTACCACTACTCCGCAAATTATTCGTATCTACCTGTTTTCTTTGAAATGGGAATCATTAAATTTTTCTTGAATTAATTTCTTGTAATATGAGTGCACAGGGTTCTATAATTCTTTTAAATGAAGTCCTCTTGCTTTCATCTGTTAGGTTTTTTTTACGATTGCAATTTACAAGGATCAACAAAACATAATGCAACGTAATGAGAACAATGTAAAGTGGGAATAACAGTACGTACAACCAGTTTTGTAATTTGATGACATTCGTATACATACAGTATTTTGACATGTTACGTTAGACAGAGATAACAACGTAATATGCATATCAGAGAACAACCATTGGTCAATATTTCATTTCGTGTACTGTAGTGCACTGTGTATATCACGACAGGTTGACATTAAAAGTCTGCAATTATAATGATGAGTAAGTGTCTAAGACAACCGAGAATTTTTTTTTCTGAGGTCTGTTTGTTCATTCAGTATGTATCGTGATTGTTCTTTCAAGGCGCTATAAATTTCAAGTTCTTCTAGAGCGTCCATCAATCTGCTTTCTCTCGCCTATAAACAGGGTGCGGCGAATAACTGTGGCCCGGAGAACAGAGTACCAGCATAAAAACTAACACAGCAGAGGAAAGGAAATACAGTTCTAACCTGACTATAGCAGATATTGGAAGTGACCGCCATTCAGCTCTCGGCACTTTCGGGCCCTGGTCAGCAAGCTGCTGAAGACAAATCGAAGCTAGACTGCTGGAATTGCTGTAGTCTCATCCGAAATGTTCTGCTGTAGTTCTTGAAGACTGTGAGGGTTCCAGACAGAAAGTAATCGCACACTGACAGATCAGGTGACTTGGGTGGCCAGCTAGGGCCGTGTCCAGGCTTACCTCTGCTGACAACTCTGTCAGGGGTGAAGATTGTGTAAATGTGCTCCAAGGTTCGGCTGGCTGTATGGGTAGTTGCTACATCCTGTTGGAAGTAACTGTACGTCTTTTCCTTCTCCGTTAATGCTGCCACAAAAGGTATCCACTCGTCCGGACCACTTTTATTTGTCTTCACCGTCTAGTACCTTTAAATATTCATCGATCTGGTGCTGTTGTGATTGTGGTTTCGCAGGTGTGCACTAAATGAAGGTTTATAGTTCTGGCTTGTGTCTTTGTGCCTGCTGAATCTCGTGGAAAAACATCTACCTGTCTGCCCCATGTAGGAACTTTCACATTCATCACATTTGATTTTATAAGTGCAGACTTTTACTGTGAACCTATCCGTTGCAGTACATGAAATGAAATATTGACTAGCATCGCTGAATAGCTGTCCTTTGATTTGTTATATTATGTTGTCATCTCTGTCCAATGTACAGCCATATGTCAAAATCTTGTAAGTATACGATTGTCAACAAACTACAAAATTCCTTGTACATGCTGTTATTACTACCTTAAATTGTTCTCATTACGTTGTATTATGTTTTTTAAATGCTTTAAAATGGTGTAATGGCGAAATTGCACTCTTAAAATAAAACACTAAAAGCTGAAAGGCAAATGAATTCATTTTAAAAAATTTCTTGAATTCTGTTAGTTTTTAATCTCTCTCACATATCTTGCACTTCATATGGAATAGTTTTGTCATGACTGGCTCTTCCGAAGCTGTCAATAATTCTAAGGAAATATCGTCTATTTTTTGCGTCTTGTTGCGACTTACATCTTCAAGTACTCAATCAAATTCTCTTCGCAATATTATATCTCCCATCTTCTCCTCACCTACGTCCTCTTCCCTTTCATTACATTGGCTTCAAATTCGTTTCCTTTCCAGACCTCTTCTACACAATCGTTACACCTTCCGATCTTTCCGTTTTTGCTTAGCACGTAAAAGGAGAAGTCTGTGGCACAAGCCCGTGACCGGCCCTGCTTTCTTTGACCTGCTACCGTCCTGGAGGGACTCAAATAAGGGAAAAGTCCCCGCCTCTATGTGGAATCGAGTCAGGGACCTCCAGGGCCAGAGTCTAGGCCACCACGGCCACCTCTTTTCTCTTTAATTTTCCTATTGAGAAATTCTGTCTTTCCTGTAATCATTAATTCTCCTACAGACTTATATTTGTTCTTTCATTCTCGCGTCGACATTTTGTACTTTCTCATTTTTAGACTTCTGTATTCTCCTTTGCCTACTTGGTAGCATTAACGTCCAGAGTATGGGGTGCACGATTTCCATGCGTCACAGCGCCACCGTCCAGTTCCATCTGTGGCCACCAGGTGCCGTGACCAGTCATCGTAATTCACAGTATCGCACACCTGGCAAGTCGCAGTGCACTTGCTGACGCGTCAACATGAGCTTGGACAGAAGGAGCAGGGCATTATAGGTGAAGCTCTATTATCAAAACAGCAGTAATGCTGCAGCTGCACTTAGAGAATATTGCGTGCTGAAAGGTTTACGGAAGGGTCCTCTTTCTCCACCTACCGTGCAGAGCATGAAGGAGGAGTTCGAATCAACTGCAGAACTGGGCGTCGCTCCGGGGGAGAGGCCGACAACCGGTTGCACCACAGGTGGTTGATGAAATCACTGTTGCTATGGCAGACAACGCTGCATGCAATTCCCAATCGTCAGGCAATGCATGTGCTGTGTCACACAGTTGAACATCCAGTAGTCCACTGTGCGGAAGGTGCTTCCAACCATTCTCAAATGGTATCCGTATAATATCCATATCTGGCAGCATCTTGCACTACAGGACGCACAACGACGTGTTGACTTCGCTCTTCACTTTCTCGCAAGGATTTAAGTTGACGAGGGCTGGCCCTGGACCATCCTATGGACGGACGAAGCTCACTTTTTTCTGGCGGGCGAGGTGAACACACAGAATTGCCCAGTGTGGGGATCTTAACCTCCAGTCACTGTGCTTGAAGTTCCTCTGTATGGTTAAAGTGTGGCTTCACGGCTACGTTCATCTTTGGCCCATTCTGTTTCGAACATGTTGGAGTTCGAGGAGAAAAGAGGTGCAGTGTGACTGGCCAGCGTTACTGCGGTATGCTTTGTCACATGTCACAGCCGCCCTACGGGAAAGAGACGCGTTGAACCCAACAGTTTTCATGAAAGATGAGGCCTCACCGCACATCGCTCGTGAAGTTCACCTGCTTCTTCGAAACACATTTGAAAATGATCGAATTATCAGCAGATCGTTTCCAAATGCTTGGCCGGCACGATCACCTATTTCACTCCCTGCGATTTCTGTCTGTGGGGCTACCTGAAGGACAAGGTTTACCAGGGGAACATTTATACATGTGCTGATCTGAAGCGCAGCATATCATGGGAGGTAACCAGCATACCCCCGGACACGCTTCGTTCTGCTGTGCAGAATGCAATCCTGCGCTTTCAGACTCTTCTGGACACTGATGGACGTCGTTCTGAGACCCTTTTGTAGCAATAATGGTACCGATATGTAATGGTATGATGTACCGTAGCAGCACATTGAAAGTGTTTCAGTTGAACTGATTCTGCATTATTTCTCTTCTCCATGTTCTTCACACTAATGCTACCAAGTCTGGTACTAGTACAGTAATTAGTTTCCGTGTTATCACGTGTTAAATAGTGAAAATTTAATAATAACAACCCGGTATGTAAGTGCAGCAGACACGGACAGAGGATTACCCTAGCGAAAATGGAGAAATCCACTGAGATAAGCGACTTTGACAAATGACAGATTATTATTACGCAGGACCTGTGAACGACTGTCTCGGAAACGGCGAAGCTGGTCAAATGTTCACGTGCTACTGTCTTGAGCATCTACGGAAAGAGGTAGGAGGACAGAGAAACTACCAGTAGGCGCTGAATGGTTGGGCGTCCACGACTCTTCACAGAACGTGGGGTTCGGAGGCTTGTCTGCTCTGGAAAGTAAGGCAGATGGTGATCTGTGGCAGCTCTTCCGAAAGAACGCAATGCTGGTGCACGCAAAAGTGTTTCGGAGCACACCGTTCATCGTGCGCTGTTGAACATGGAGCTCACCAGCGGACCACACTTGCGTGTTCACAAGTTGACGCAACGACATAGACAATTACGATTCCAATGGGCACGGGACCACGGGGATTCGGCCGTGGATCAATGGAAACGTGTTGGCTCTTCGGGTGAATCACATTTTTGCTAGACTAACTTGCTAGTCGTCTCCACAAACGTCGTCATCGAGGTGAACGGCGACTGGAAACGTGCAGCGCCCCACGGTCGCAGGCTGGTGGGAGCACTGTTATGTTGTGGGATATATTCTCCTGCACTTGCATGCGCCATCACCGCGTACGCAAACAGCGGCTCGTTATTTATGCGAATTACATGACCTGTGAGTAGACATCTAATGCGACATACCTCCACAAACCTATCAACAAACTGTCGGAGCCCTGATACGCAGAATCAGTAATGTATTTCGTTCCAAAAACGGCAAACAAGGTATTAAGCAGATGGTAGAAATGTTTTGGCTCATAAGTTCCCTGGTTTCACCCAGTCGTTGCTTAGTTCTGTCTTGGAAACTTCAACAACTTTTGGTTCCTTCAGTTTATCCAGGTACCACCTCGTTAATTTCCCACCTTACTGCAATTTCTTCAGTTTTAATCCGCAATTAATAACTAATAAATTGTGGCCAGAGTCAACATCTTCGCCATGAAAATGTTTTGCAGTTTAAAATCTGCTTTCTAAAGATCTGTCTTGATATTTTATAATGTGTCTTAAAACTTTTGGGCCTCCAGGACTCTTCTTAATCTACAAACATGTTTTATTATAATTAACCCAAGTGTTAGCAGTGATTAATTTGTTCTCTGTGAAAAATTCTGCCGTGTGGCTTCCCCTTTCATTCATTTACCTCAGCCCACATTGTTGTACTCTTTATCCACCTCCTCCTTTTCCTGTTATCCAATTCCCGCGCTCCATCACAAACAATTTTTGGCCTCCCTTTACAATGTCAATAATTTCTTTTATCTCTTCATACATCATTTCAGTCTTTTCATCGTCTGCGGAAATAGTAGGCATAAAACATGTACTACTATGGTACATTTTGGTTTTGTGTCTGTTTAGTATGAATACACAGCATGAATTAATAACAATAACGTGTTTATTACGTACTTTTTCGTGGGTTTTAAATGCAACATAACAAGCAAACGTAATCTCCATACGCCCACAGTGTGTATGTGCACTGATACAGCCACCGAGACAACACTACGGTTGGAAAGTGGTAACAGCTGCTGCACGCCGTTTCCATCATGGGCGGAGCGCCGCCACGCGTGTTTACGTAGCTGTCCTGCTTCATTAGATTTGAATGAAGTTGCAACTGATTCCGACACATGTTTCATGGCTGGTGCAGATGCATCTGTTCAAGCAGTTACGTGCATAAAAACGTTACGAATAATAGACGCACGACAAATTGCCACGCAGCTTTCGGTATGTCGATATGTTAAAGCGTTTACGGAGTTTATATCGAGATTTTTAGCCGTTTACGTAAGGTGCCCATTTTAGGTGGCACGTATTAGTGTTATTTTTCCGTTGACGTGAGCTATAAATATCCAGAACTCAGCGTGCAGGCTATAGTCAGTCATTTGTCGTGCGAAGCGGCCCCGCATGCGAAGCTACTCAGTGCCGTCCCGTGCGAACGACTTGCGCGGAAACGGCCGCCTCTTCGCTACTATCGACCACGCTATGGAGAGCAACGTGACAGTGTGTCTGTGCGACGGGATTCGCAGTAGTGGGCAACACGCAGCATCCGGGGCCGATCGATTCTGCGGCCGTGATCGGTCCGCCAGGCGCATCTAGGCACTAGACAGCACGCTGTCCCGGCGCTCACCGTACACCTCTTACGTTCCAACACGAGCCACTAGCATTCTTAACTCCGGGTAGGTTAACGCAGTTTTTTGATAAACGGTGCTCCATAAATGTTATACGAGGGGTAATCATACAGTACGGAAAAATCAAACTTTCTCACGATGTTGTCCGCCCCGATAGCTGAGTGGTCAGCGCGGCGGTCTGTCACGCCGAGGGTCCCGGGTTTGATTCCCGGCTGGGTCGGAGATTTTCTCCCTTCGGGGACTGGGTGTTGTGTTGTCCTCATTATCATTTCCTCATCATCAGTGGAAGGCAACGGGAACCACCACTGAAATCAGTACCCCAGAGGCTCATGCGGTGGACCTCTCTGACGAGGCTTCCCCCATGACAGGACCTGCCGTAAGGCAGAACACAACGTTTTCTCATGATGCTGGTGCTTCTCTACGTATTCATCCTTCGAGGCGACACGTATTTTTCACCAATGGCGATGTCTCGTCCGAAACCTAAATTGTAGAAGTCTGCATTTTGACTGTTCAGGAAACATTGCACCTCTAAATTCACCTCGTCGTCACTATGAAAAATCGGCCATACAGTCTGTTCGTTCGACGAAAGAGGAAGAAGTCGCTGAGTGTCATGTCAGGAGAATTCAGGGGCTGAGGCAAAATTTGATAGCATAAAGACGTAACGTGTGTGACGGTTCTGTGCAGAATCAGTTGGGGCATTGTTGTGGACCAAAAACAGCCCCTTAGACAGCTTCGCACATCACTTTGACTTAACAGCCTCCTGTAACCTCGGCGGGAGAGTTTGGTAGCATCCTCCTGTGACTGTTTGTCACTTTGGGACATAGTCTGTTAGCACCACACTCTGCATCACCACGGGCGTCCGCAGACATTTATCCACGAAAGGAGGCAATATTCAATAGTTCCACTTCTGATGCAACTAATTAGTTGAATTTGAGAACAGGTCGTCTCTCAGGAAATAAATTTGGCAGGAAGAAGACAACGCCTATTGCATCTTAAACGTTTCATACTGTATCCAGTCAATATTTTCTTGAAATAAAATTATTTCTATAACTTAAATGTTGTCTTCTTTTTTTCCACCTGTTTTTTTTTTTCACTGTCGCAGATATACAAGTCGTAAAGGTTAGTTAGTCTTTTGCAACTGCAATGACAGTCTTATTAAGACCAGACACGTTTCGCTTTATTCTGAAGCTGCTTCAGTGGTCAGGATTTTTTGTTGTTTACTTCATTCTTGTTGGCCTTCCTCGTGTATCTTCCGGGTATTCAGCACACAGCACTTTCACTTCACTAAATATTCACGTTTGGGTATTGAGAAATGGCGATAATAATAACACTAAGTTTGACTGAAATACGAAGAGTAATCTCTTTGGTCCCAGCAGAAAGCATGAAACTGCGAGATGTGTAAAACACATCTGCTACTTGCAACTACTGTTCGCAACATCGCTATTTTTTCTCGTCTAACCAAGAAAAGTTCAGAGTCAGGTAACTGCAGTCGTACAAGAAATAGAAAGCAACCACAGAAAAAAATATTACACTGGTCAGAGCAACTGAAACAAAATAATGGAAAACAACGTACGGGCAACTATAGCAAATACATAAATTTTGATCCAGAACGGTGAACCTGACAAACACAACAATAAACAATAAAAGAAGGAAGGTGTTAGAGGAAGGGATGAAATACAGTGTGTCTTAAGTAATAAACGTACATCAGACTAAATATTGTTATAGATTCACACAGTGCCCTGAGACATTAAGTTAGAAGAGAAAATAACCGAGTGAACATTGGGGTAACTATACACCCTGTGATTCGATAGTAGACATGGAAAACAAAGAAAAAGATGGGATCAACATAACAGGAATCAACAATATTCAGACTACTAAGAAGGAAACTTAACAATGAAAAAAAAGGGACACACAGTAGTACGTATGGACTACAGACAATACGCTGATACAGCGCAAGAATTCATTTCACCAAATAATGTTACAAAGTTAAAATCAGTGCTAAGAAACGCAGATAACACACTAAACGACAGGAAAAAGAAAGCTGAAACGGAATCATGCCACTGCACCCGTTCTCTGACAGCAACCGGAGAGCCACAAACTAAACGTCGCTGGCAGATCCACTGTCGATTTCAGGAATTCTGCAGGACACGGGCTGACAGTACAGAAATTCCCGCCCGTTCAATCAGATTTAGGTTCTCCGTGTTTTCTCTGCATCGCCCAAGGTGAATGCCGGCGTGCATGCTTTAAATAGGCAATAGCCGATTTGCTGCGTCATCTACGTCCGGCCCGTCAGTAATCATCTCATTGTTGAAGAAGGTTAAGCCATAAACTTCCGATCTTCCTCCAGCTATAAAATACTTCTTTTCAAGGTGGTACCCGGACTGACCATTCCTGAGTTGCATTACTTTATTTCTTGTTCATACAAGCGAATGGTGGAACGTGCCGATTACCTGCAGCTGGTATTGACGGAGCTCTTCAACGTGATCCCTTTATTGCTACCTCTGACCTTTGCAGCTCGTTAAGGAGTCTGCGGGCTGGTCTCCTAGTGCAGCTACTTCGTTCTCCGAGATGAATACTGTTTCAGGAAAGTTCTGCGCGTTGTTAACGAACTGCCGTCGCAAATTTATTTACAGAACTCATTGCACGATACGACATAGCTCTTCAATGGACTCGATAAGACTGACTACATTGCGAACACAGAAATACTTGTGAACAACCTAGAAGCATTTGGTGTGTGTGTCTGGGGAAGGGGGAGGGGGGTAGGGAGCGGGTGGGCGGAGTTTCAGTCACAGTACATTTAAGAAAATGCGTTCCAATGTTTTTACATAACAAGCACAATGATCGAGACTTCGCGATGACTCACCGTGTGAAACTAAACAGGAATTTTTATCCACGTAGCTTGCGTTTAAAAAAATCCCATGCTGTCTGTACCAGCAACACACATTTGTAGGCAGATTTAGAGACCTGCAAGTCGAGTTAGGCAAAGAGCAAACTCGGCCAGGTCTGTTCTCAATATAACAGGGACAAAAAAAGCTTATTTCATAACGGTCGTGTCATACGATCTCTTTTCAAAGTTCTTCTTTTTTGAGAGAAATGCAGATACCAGAAAAGGAGAAAGACAATGCTGCTTACAGAAGCCTTACACACTAAACTAGTTTATTACACTTTTAATAACTGGAATGATCTACCAATATATGTGACTATCTAAAGAGATTACCGTAGTAGGTGAAACTCTGAGCCTGAAAAAGAAACAGAAAGGCGTCCGATGTACTTGCAGGGGACTTGGACGAAAGAACGCCGACGGTAAACACAAATAAGAAAATCTATCACGCCGGCCTGAGTGGCCGTGCGGTTAAAGGCGCTGCAGTCTGGAACCGCAAGACCGCTACGGTCGCAGGTTCGAATCCTGCCTCGGGCATGGATGTTTGTGATGTCCTTAGGTTAGTTAGGTTTAACTAGTTCTAAGTTCTAGGGGACTAATGACCTCAGCAGTTGAGTCCCATAGTGCTCAGAGCCATTTGAACCAAAATCTATCACGGAAGTATTTAAAAAAACAAACAACGGAAAGATGTGTGCCAGCAAACGCGAAATTTGTGTACTTGATCCTGGAAAGAATGCACGATGCCGAGACTGCGTATGCAAACAAACGGACTCACCAAAAAGAGCTCTATATATCGACGTCTACATCTACATCTACACGATTACTCTGCAGTTCACAATTAAGTGCCTGGCAGAGGGTTCACCGAATCGAGCTATTTTTCTACTGTTTCACTCTCGAACAGCGCGCGGGAAAAATGAACACTTAAATCTTTCTATGCGAGCTCTGATTTATCTTATTCTATTATGATGATCATTTCTCCCTATGTAGGTTGGCGCCAACAAAATATTTTCACACTCTGAGGAGAAAGTTGGTGATTGAACTTTCATGAGAAGATCCTGCCGCAACGAAAAACGCCTTTGTTTTAATGATTGCCACCCCAGTTGACGTATCTCTCCCCTATTTCACGATAGTGCAGAACGAGCTGCGCGTATTTGATCTTTTTCGATGTGCTCTGTCGATTTTAGCTGATACGGATCCCATACAGCACAGCAGTACCCCAGAAGAGGACGTACAAGCCTAGTGTAGGCACTCTCTTTAGTACACTTGCTCCATTTTCTCAGTGTTCTACCAATAAATCATAGTCTTTGGTTTGCTTGACCCACAATATTTAGTATGTTATCGCCCCAACTTAAGCTATTCGTAACTGTAATTCGTAAGTATTTAGTAGAATTTTCAGCTTCACTTCTGTTTTACTCAATGACTTTCCGTCATTTACCGTGAACTGTGACCTTCCTGACAGGAAATCACCAATCCAGTCGCACAGCTGAGACGATAGTCCGTAGGCACGCAACTTGATTGTGGGGAACGGTGTAAAAGCCTTCTGGAAATCTATAAACGTGGAATCAGTAGCAGTCATTACTTCGAGAGAATAAAGAACCCGTTGTGTTTTACAAGAACGATATTTCCTGAATCAGTGTTGGCTGTTTGTCAATAATTCGTTTTCTTCGGGATGGCGCGTAATGTTCGGAAAAGAAACCCTACTGCAAATCGACGTTTGCGATATAGGTCGCTAATTTAGCGGATTACTCCTGTTTCCGTTCTCGGGTATCGGTGTGACTTGTGCAACTTTCCAGTCTTTAGGTATGGATTCTTCAACGCGCGATCTGTTGTATGTGATTGCTAAATACGGAGTTATTGAATCAGCATAAGCTGAGTGGAAACTGAGTGCTATACAATCAGGACCAGAGGTCAACCTTTATTAACTGATTTAAGCTGCTTTGCTACACCGAGGATATCTACTTCTAAGTTACTCATGGTGAAAGTTGTTCTTGGTTCGAATTCTGTAATTGTTTGATCAAGGAATTTCGGAAAATTGCATTGAGTAACTCGGCTTTAGTAGCACTGTCATCAGTGACATCACCATTCTTATCGCGCAGTGAAGGTATTGAATGCGTCTTGCCACTGGTGTACTTAACATACGACCAGACTCTTTCTGGATTTTCTGCCGGATTTAGAGACAGAGTCTAGTTGTGGAAAGTACTTAAAGCATTTCGGATTGAAGTTCGCGCTACATTTCGGGCTTCTGTGAAACTTTGCCAATCTTAATGTTTTACGTTCTTTTAAATTTGGCATACTTTTTTCGTTGCTTCTGCTACACTGTTCTGACCTGTTTAGTGTACCATGGCGGACCTTATTAATTTATCTGGTGTATGTCTCCCAATATCCGTCGATCCTGTTTCTTTTAATTTAAACCACATCTGGTTTACGCTTATATAGCCAGATTGGAAGGACTGGAAAATGTCTCTTAGAAAGGCTTCAAGCGAATTTTTATCTACTTTTTGAAACAAATGTATTTTTCGTTTACTTTTCGTGGGTTTGGATGTTAAGGTATTCAGTCTCCGTACAACCACATTGTGGCCACTAATCCTCGGATCCGCCATAACGCTCCCTATTTGCTCAAGATTATTTGTTGCTAAGAAGTCAAGTATGTTTCCGCAACCCTCTACACTTCTAGTAAGCTTCCTAACAAATTTTTCAAAATAGTTTTCTGAGAACGAATTTAGATGTTTTATGCCTAAATCCGACATTAAACATGTATTTTCGCCAACACATTGAGGGTAAATTGAAGTCACTCCCAACTAAAACTGTGTGAGTGGCGTATCTATTGAAAATGAGACTGAAGTATTCTTTGAACTGTTCAGTAACTGTATTATCTTAGACAGGAATCGGTAAAAGGAATTGGTTATTAATTTATTCCGGTTGTCAAGTATAGCCTCTACCCACAATGACGCCCACGAACTGTCTACTTCGTTTTCACTAGAAGGTAAACCACTTCTAACAGCAAAAAACACTCCACCACCAACTATATTTAGTCTATCCTTTCTGACATGTTTAGGTCCTTTGTAAAAATTCGGCTGAACTTATTTCCGGCTTTAGCCAGCTTTCGACACCTATAACGAGACCCTCCACCCAAAAAACCGTCCAGTCCTCTCCACACAGCCAGTGCTACCCCTGTATCCGCTTCCTGTGTGTAGTGAACCCCTACCTATTAATCAGAACCTGGAAACCCACCACCTTGTCGCAGAACCGTCTGAGACTCTGATTCAGAACCTCCACTCGGTTCGATACCAAAGGACCACATTCGGTTCTGTCGATGATGCTACAGATGCCGAGTTCTGCCTTCATCTCACAAGCGAGATTGGCAGTCTTTACTACTTCAGCTAGCAGTCCGAAACCAGAGAGAATTTATTCCAATCGAAAGGGACACACATCTTTCGTTCTAGCACAAGCCACCACCTACAGCTGGCTGCACCCTGTGCTCTTCATGGCATCCAGAAGCACCCTTTCCACATCTGGAATGACTCCTCCCAGTATGCACACACAGTGCACACTGGATTCCTTTCCCTCCTTGGCAGCCACATCCCCAAGGGGCCTCATTATGCGTCTATGTTGGAGCTTCCAATTACTAGTAAATATATCCTCTGTGAATGCCCAGACCTTGTGGTCCTAGAGGCTTCCTCTGGAATAGGGTGAGCGACTTCATTTGGCTCAAGGACTTTGTCAGCCACAGATAGCACCCAGATGAACTGGGGTGGCCCTCCAATCAGTCCCCCAGAAAGTCTCTTGCTGCCTGCCTCTCCTTAGAGCGACCTCCCACCTGACCATGGGTGAAAGAGCAACTTCAGAGTGGGCAGTATGTGGAGCAGCCACAGTAGTGGACCGTTCAGGGGATACGTGGGACGTGCTGGATGTCCCCCGGATCCCCACGTCTGGTTCCCCACAGTGATGCCCACTGGTAACAGCCTCTAGCTGTGTGAACGACGTCAGCAGCGCCTCGAGCTGTGCATGACAGGTCACCAATTCAGATCATGTCTAAACACAGCAACCATACTCCCTGTCCAAACCAAAGACGACGAAACTGTACATTACACATTTATTATAACGCTAGACTGTCCCTGGTAAGCACATAAACACGCTCACAGATAATGGAAAATAATTATGGAAATATGGTCCTGCCCCCAAAAAACAAAATTTTCTTCTTTAATATCCATACATGTTTCGGTGAAGTCTCGCCATTATCAGTGGGCTCATTTTTTTTCTGTCAAATATCAAGCAAAAATTTTGCAGGGTCATATATACACTTTCGGGCATCTGGTATTTACATTCATAACATTATTAACAAAATATACACCCAAAATCACATAGTGATGTTCGTGTAGCTGTCTGTCATTTGTTGTGGCCGAGCGATTCTAGGCGCTCCAGTCCGGAACCGCGCTGCTACTACGGTCGCTGGTCCGAATCCTGCCTCGGGCATGGATGTGTGTGATGTCCTTAGGTTAGTTGGGTTTAAGTAGTTCTAAGTTCTAGGGGACTGATGACCACAGATGTTAAGTCCCATAGTGCTCAGAGCCATTTGAACCATTTGTCCTTAGGTTAGTAAGGTTTAAGTAGTTCTAAGTCTAGGGGACTGATGACCTCAGATGTTAAGTCCCATAGTGCTCTGAGCAATTTGAACCATTTTTTTTCTTTCATTTGCAGTACGGTCCGGTATCTGCAACTAATTAGGATTTCTCAATAGTATGATTAGCAGCAGATGACAAACGAGCAATAACTGCAGTATGTGATTTAAGGTATATATTTATTACAGTGCTATGAAAGGAAATATTACAAACTCAAAACTGTATATATTATCCTGCAAGGTTTTAATCCGTTATTCGACCGAAAATAAAATGAGCCAACTGATGATGGTGAAACTTCACCGAATGGGTGTTTCAACTACGAAATGAAGAATTAGTAATTAACTCGCTTTCATTTCTTTTGACTGGTTTGATGCAGCCTGCCACGAATTCTTCTCCTGCGTCAATCTTTCAATCTCAGAGTAGCCCTTGCAACTTACGTCCTCAATTACACTACTGGCCATTAAAATTTCTACACCACGAAGATGGCGTGCTAAAGACGTGAAATTTACCCGACAGGAAGAAGATGCTGTGGTATGCAAACGATTAGCTTTTCAGAGCATTCACACAAGGTTGGCGCCGGAGGCGACACCTACAACGTGCTGACATGAGGAACGTTTCCAACCGATTACTCATACACAAACATCAGTTCACCGGCGTTGCCTGATGAAACGTTGTTGTGTTGCCTCGTGTAAGGAGGAGAAATGCCTACCACCACGTTTCCGACTTTCATAAAGGTCGGATTGCAGCCTATCGCGATTGCGGTTTAACGTATCGCGACATTGCTGCTCGAGTTGGTCGAGATCCAATGACTGTTAGCAGAATATGGAATCGGTGGATTCAGGAGGGTAATACGGAACGCCGTGCTGGATCCCAACGGTCTCGTATCACTAGCAGTCGAGATGACAGGCATCTTATCCGCATGGCTGTAACGGATCGTGCAGCCACATCTCGATGCCTGAGTCAACAGATGGGGACGTTTGCAAGACAACAACCATCTGCACGAACAGTTCGACAACGTTTACAGCAGCATGGACTATCAGCTCGGAGACCGTGGCTGCGGTTACCCTTGACGCTGCATCACGGACAGGATCGCCTGCGATGATATACTCGACGACGAACCTGGGTGCACGAATGGCAAAACGTCATTTTTCGGGTGAATCCAGGTTCTGTTTACAGCATCACGTTGGTCGCATCCGTGTTTGGCGACATCGCTGTGAACGCACATTGGAAGCGTGTATTCGTCATCGCCGTACTGGCGTACCACCCGGCGTGATGGTATGGGGTGCCATTGGTTACACGTCTCGGTAACCTCGTTCGCATTGACGGCACTTTGAACAGTGGACGTTACATTTCAGATGTGTTACGACCCGTGGCTCCACCCTTCATTCGATCCCTTCGAAACCCTACATTTCAGCTGGATAATGCACGACCGCATGTTGCAGGTCCTATACGGGCCTTTCTGGATACAGAAAATGTTCGACTGCTGCCCTGGCCAGCACATTCTCCAGATATCTCACCAATTGAAAACGCCTGGTCAATGGTGGCCGAGCAACTGCCTCGTCACAATACGCCAGTCACTGCTCTTCATGAACTGTGGTATCGTGTTGAAGCCGCATGGGCAGCTGTACCTGTACACGCCATCCAAGGTCTGTTTGACTCAATGCCCAGGCATATCAAGGCCGTTACTACGACCAGAGGAGGTTGTTCTGGGTACTGACTTCTCAGGATCTATGCACCCAAATTGCGTGAAAATGTAATCACACGTCAGTTCTAGTATAATATACTTGTCCAATGAATACCCGTTTATCATCTGCATTTCTTGTTGGTGTAGCAATTTTAATGGCCAGTAGTGTATTTGCTGGATGTATCCCAGTCTCTCTCTTCCTCGACAGAGCTCCCTCTAGTACTGGGGACGTTATTCCTTGATGTCTTATAGATGTCCTATCTTCCTGTCCCTTCCTCTTGTCAGTGTTTTCCATACATTCCTTTCCTCGCCGATTCTCCGGGGAACTTCCTCATTCCTTACTTTATCAATCGAATTAATTTCAACATTCTTCGTTACCAACACATCTCAATTGTTTCTATTCTCTTATGTTCCGCTTTTCCCACAGTCCATGTCTCACTGCCATACATTCTGTGCTCCCGTCGTAATCACACATCTAAACACCTAAATAAGGTATAAATGACGTAGTATTTGTATCTGTAAAACTTGAAGCGAATTTTGAGTCATATAAAAGAGGATAGATTTACTAAGAACGCCCGAATTCTGAATTTGTAAATGTATAGTGAAAACATAGCTAACATAGCGACTGTACGTAAGAAAGTAAAAAAGAATGGAGTGCAGCGGTGGAGCAGCTGCTAATACACTGATGAGCCGAAACATTACGACCACCTGCTTAATACCTTGTTTGTCCGCATTTGGAACGAAATACATCACTGATTCTGCGTATCAGGGATCTGACATTTTGTTGGTAGGTTTGTGGTGGTATGTCGCATTAGATGTCTACGCATAAGTCATATAATTAACACAAATAACGGGTCGCTGATTTGCGTACGCGATGATGGCACTCGATACTGCCGGCCGATGTGGCCGAGCGGCTCTAGGCGCTTCAGTCTGGAACCACGCGACCGCTACGGTAGCAGGTTCGAATCCTGCCTCGGGCATGGATGTGTGTGATGTCCTTAGGTTAGTTAAGTTTAAGTAGTTCTAAGTTCTAGGGGACTGATGACCTCAGATGTTAAGTCCCATAATGCTCAGAGCCATTTGGGCTTTGAGCACTATGCGACTTAACTTCTGAGGTCATCAGTCGCCTAGAACTTAGAGAACTAATTAAACCTAACTAACCTAAGGACATCACACACATCCATGCCCGAGGCAGGATGGGAACCTGCGACCGTAGCGAGAGCCATTTGAACCAGTCGATACTGTCCCAGATGGGTTCCGTAGGATTTACATCAGACGAACGAATTCGGTCGCCGAGACATCAACGTGAGTTCACTATAATGCTCCTCAAACCACTGTAACACGGTTCTGGCTACGAGACACGGACATTTATTCTACTGAAAGATGACATCGCCGACGGGGAAGACGTCAAGTATGAAGGGATGCAGGTGGTTCGCAGCTGTCAGCGTGTCTTCGATTACTGCCACGGGTCCCTTGCAAGAGCAGGAGGATATGTCCCGTAGCATAATACTGCTCCCATCAGCTAGCGCGCCTCAGTTTCGAGCCGCCGTTCACCTCGATGACGTCGTTTATGGAGACAACTAGCAAGCTAGTGTAGTAAAAATATGAGTCACCCGAAGAGCCAATTTCTGTAAGCAAAACCAAGCGTCGCTTAAAGTGGCGTAAAGAGCGGCACCACTGGACAGTGGCAGGCTACAAACAAGTGATTTGGCAATCCGACGGAAGGGTTTGGGTTTGACGAATGCCTGGAGAATGTTACTGTCATCACGTGTACGGCCAACGGGAGTACTGGGGAGGTGGCTGTAAGATGACGAGATCTTCGATAAAGTCCAATGTTATCTTCCACTTGATTCCGTGACAAATAATTAAACTTTCTAGCTGTAAGACAACAGATAATGCTAACTCGAACTCGAACCCTAGAGGCTACGGTAGTTGAGTAGCACAAAGCACAACTCGAGAAAGAAGTCATTGGAAGCCTACAGCACTCCTGGTTGTATCATGCGTAGAAATGTGGTGCAAAACGTGACAAGAGGAGTAAGCGATGCAGGGACCTTACCACGAGGCGTCAGCCGAACAGATATACCCTTGTGGGTGACGCCAAGCACGTGCAGACGGGAAATAAATACGCATATAGACACCTGAGCACATGGCAGACGGGGGCACAGAAGCGGTTAGTACGACAGATTGAAGTGGAGACGGCGACAGGTGTCGAAAGAGTGCCGGAGAGATGCCTATTGCTATGTGAATAAGGAATGGTATAGTTACCCGTGCTGAGAAAGTGCTCAGTATCGGTTAGAAAAGTGATGGAAAAAAATGCATAGTGCGCAGTTTGGGTAAGAGGTAATTACAGTGTAACATAACAGTTGGTGTCGAACAAAATGTAAACTGAAATAGTTATCCACGATAAAAAGAACGATTGTGGGCCTGTATTACTCGAACCATTTACCTACAGAAATAACGCAAGAAATAACACATCGCAGCGCCACCATATCCACAGGTGAAAAAGAACTGAATATCACTACATGCATGTAGAACTTTTCGGCAGCCCAAGAAGATAATATAGAAGTGTTAACGATTTGCAAGTCGCAGTGTGTTAACTAACTTTTCTCGAAGTCAAATTGTAATAGGAATCGCGAAGTGTTAAATAACTTTCCTCGAAGTCAGATTCTAATAGTGATTACTGCAATACTAATGATTCAAATGGCTCTAAGCACTATGGGACTTAACATCTATGGTCATCAGTCCCCTAGAACTTAGAACTACTTAAACCTAACTAACCTAAGGACATCACACAACACCCAGTCATCACGAGGACTGCAATACTAAATCCAGTCAGATGATAAAATAAGGACACACATATTAAGTTTCGTTTTACATAAGCCTTAACATCCAATAGACAGATGATAGTGGTCACATTATACATGTTCAGACGTGTCACTGCCAGATAGCACATAATTTTACTTGGCTTATGATACAAAAATACAAGGAGTGATGAAAAAGTTTCCGTTTGAGGGCGTTGCTGCAGCGTATATGCAACGTAGCGCCACTCCTATGCACTGACATTTAGGCAAGAGATTAGTGTGGCACTCGTGACAGCAATAAATGCAGAAATGTGGACGAAATGCGTCCAAAAAGGACCAACGTCTTGCTACTCTTTTCTTGGCTGTCGAAGGACAAACACCAACAGACATCCATCAGAGAGTGAAGAATGGGTATGGGGCAGCACGAACGTCGAAGACCACCGTTGTGGAAAGCTGCTAGTCGCAGTTCCACCCGAGACGCCGGTCCATTTGGGAGGCCAGCCTCATCCATTAGGGCACAAGTTACAATCGAGCACCTGCCCCGTAGTCCTGACCTCTCCTCGTGCCGTTATCACGGCTTCGGGCCGTTAAAAAACCTCTGCAAGGATCGACGATTCCTTTCGGTCGAGGATGTGCAGCAGGCATTACGGACTTCACGCAGCAGAACACGGTGTTTTACCACGTGGCTATCTTCAGTGATACGATTGCCTCAGTGCTCACGGCAATTTTGCCTGACTGGCATACTGTTTCTGTACTGCGAGGCCTTCTAACGAAAACTTTTTGATCACCCCTTACATAAACATAGTGATATCGAAAGCTACCTGTACATGACTATCAATGCACGAATAAACAGTGATATAACTGCTGATGTCATTTTATCAAACAGTACTGTGCATATCTCAAAGTACCAGGATGCAACTCACTACGTTATGTATGACTTTGCATGCGTGGTAAAACAGTGAGCTAACGAAAGGCTACGTTATATATGGCTCAGGCTGCCGAGGAATATTAAATTAAGGGTAAAATTTAACCATCTTATATGGTGTTACGGTATGTGGGTATTCTTCGTGGTTGGGGTGTTGTCCCCTTATTGCGTTAAGAAAACGCTATATACGGAAACCTATGAACCCATTTTACAGAACTGTGCACTACGTACAGTAGAGGAACAATTCGGAGACAATGAATGTGTCAGCGTGACAGTGCATCCTGTGTTTGTGAGGCAATGGTTTGTGGACAACAGCATTCCTGCCAATAGTCCCGACCTAAACCCAATCAAACATCTTTGGAATAAATTAGAACGTCGACTTCGCTCCAGACTGCAGCCTCCAACATCACTACCGTCTCTGGTTTCGGATCTTCAGGAAGAATGGGTTTGCATTCCTCCACGGACATTCAGACACCACACGTAACGTGTTTCCAGCATAGTTAAAGCCGTCATAAAGGTGAAGGGTGGATACACCCAACGTTAACTTTAGTGTCCGTGGGTGTAACGAGGTGGATAAACAGTCTAGAACACTTCAGGCACTATAGAATGATTCAACCATAAATGTATTTATTTACAACATATACAGGATTGAGTATATCTAACTTTGCATCCTGTACTCTGTCTGCAGTCTCGTTCCCTGTTACACTAGTACCGGTTATCAATATTCATTATCAGTCGGCATAGCAATAGCGTCGTGCCAGATTCGTGAAGTTCTCACTGACGTCGTGCTAGACGCGTATGGTCGCATTGCACTGTCTACCGTACGCTTGACGTGATCTGAGAGTAGCCTGAGGATAATCTCAAGGGGAACTCTGAGTGCGACGTCCCGCGGTGCAGTCACAGTTTCTGCAGGCTGTGAGGCGACGCTAATTCGCCTCCTCTGGCGCCGTACAGCGAGCCCTCTGTAGCAGCGGCTATCTAAATGTTTCTTCTGTAGAGATATGAGCGGTCGATGAGGAACCCCGTCGATACATTAACGTCCACTAATACGTGTCGGGAGACTTTTGATCAGATAGTGCAGCTCATAGCTTATTCGTAGCAACTAGTACCAAGGGGTTTGTCGATGTTCGAGTGTGCGTACGAGAGGCGGAACACCAAGATTTTCATGCCCTCACTTTTTGACACAGCGCCAAGTGTCTGGTGGCTAAATATGTTGAGTATTGAATCTTAATTTCACTACCCACATCAGAATCTACTACCCCTGAGTAGAGCGCCGCCACAGTAACGTACTCTAACGATCTCCCACTGCCTCACATATAGACAGGGGGTACAGGCAGGAGTTATATGACAAAATGAAAGAAGCTCGAAAACGAATATCCAAAACTGAGAACTAGGTATCTAAAGTAATATTTCCTATCATTTAAACATAGACATTTTTGATGGCAATGTCCGACGTGGAAAAAAGGTGCAGATACAAGTAAGGAGGAGCGGATTTCAGAGGGGTGTCATGTCCCCGGTCCCCACCCCCACCGCCAGAAACAGTTTAGTATAAGCATTTATATTTTTATACATTGAAGAGCCAAAGAAACTGGTACACCAGCCTAATGTCGTGTAGGGCCCCAGCGAGCAAGCAGAAGTGCCGCAACACGACGTGGCATGGACTCTACTAATGTCTGAAGTAGTGCTGGAGGGAAATGACACCATGAATCCTGCAGGGCTGTCTATAAATCCGTAAGAGTACGACGGGGTGGAGATCACTTCTGAACAGAACGTTGCAAGGCATCTGAGATGCCTATCTCAGTAATGTTCATGTGTGGGGTTTTGGTGGCCATCGGAAATGTTTATGCCCAGAAGAGTGTTCCTGGAGCTACTCTGTAGCAATTCTGGACCTGTGGGGTGTCGCATTGTCCTGCTGGAATTGCCCAAGTCCGTCGGCATGCACAGTGGACATGAATGAATGCAGCTGATCAGACGCTGATCGACGCCTGCCTGGTGGTGCATGCTGTGCTTACGACGCCACAGAACACTACAAGCTGCTTTTTAGTTTGTTTCCCATAAGGATGTGCTTATGTCCTGTCCGCCGGCGGAGAACGTTCCAGCCAGCTCAACTCCACCGAGGCAGAGAGGGAAGGAGCTCCCGCCTAAAGTTACACCGAGACCGACTTCGGGAACACATGCTGAAATGCCCGGAAGAAACATTTAAACCCTCACGTAGTCATATACCGCAGACCAGTGTTCGTAAGCGCAGTACTAAGTGAAACACTGATAATGGTGAATGAACAGTTTGATTTTATATTATTTAAATTCTGATGTTGTCAAAATTGTGAGAGTTTGTTGCTGTTATAACTCTTAAATCAAATGCTTGATACACGTTCTTCTCAAATTGCTGTACGGATTCTTTTCAGATGATGTAGTTCTCTGAAATGGAATTTCTTGAAAGCGATGTACTCATTGATGTAAACAAATTATAATTGTATGAAAATATTGTATTGTTATTAACGTCGTTGTCATCTGTGATGGTGGTCAGATTTGGGAGGACGGAGGGGAGAGGCTGTAAAAAATTGCCTTCGCCCTCCACCTCCCACCCCTCGAGCTGAACCCTGGGTTCGCACCGGCCGCAGTGGCCGAGCGGTTCTAGGCGCATCAGTCTGGAACCGCGAGACTGCTACGGTCGCAGGTTCGAATCCTGCCTCTGGCATGGATGTGTCTGATGTCCTTAGGTTAGTTAGGTTTAAGTAGTTCTAAGTTCTATGGGACTGATGACCGCAGATGTTAAGTCCCATAGTGCTCAGAGCCATTTGAATCATTTGAACCTGGGTTCGCATCTGTGGAAAATCGATGGAATAGCGAACAGCGCCGTGTTTTAGAGTTTGATCAAACAAAGCGTAACAGCGTAGTGTCTGCTGCAAGGTTAGATTGATTCTGGAAACAAATTCCTGGCTGCGGCTGACGCACTTTTGCGGTCTGTCCTTTCTACCGCGAATGCAGGTGAAATTGTATTGTGTTTGGGAGCTGCGAAGAGATTTGTCTGGATAGCTTAGTCGATGAAGGCACTGTTTACGAGAGGCAAGTATCCGGGGTCAGTCAGGGGCTCGGCGCAGAGTTTTAATCTTTCGGGATTCTTTACATTGGTTATCAAAAATTACTACAGTCTTTCGCCTTCTGTGATGTTACCTTCTTTTTTATTTTACCTTTAGCGTTTTCGGGACGCCTAGCGACTCATCATCAGTTGGTATACAGTTCTCATTAGGTAGTTATCATCTGATGAGTTACTTGGCCACTTGACACCAGTAATGGTAAAATTAAGAAAATTCTGTGATGCAATCCGAAATTTGGAAATTTGTGGTAAGTTCTATGGACCAAACTGCTGAGGTCATCGGTCCCTAGCCTTACACACTATTTTCTCTAACTTAAACTAACTTATGCTAAGGACAACACACACACACACACACACACACACACACCCATGTCCGAGGGAGGGAGCCGCACGAACCGTGGCAAGACGATTAAGACGGCGCGGCATGCCATCCGAAGAGTGAGGTCCGAGGCTGTAGCTGGTCCCTCACAACGGCACGACAAGCTGAAGATAGTCGCTGCACTGCAGCAGCCAATGAGAGATGTGGGCGCTGTCAGGCCCTTAACGCCGCCGCTGCCGGAAGCTCGCTTACATCAGAGCGCAGCACAGCTCAGACAAGTCGAGTCACCGTCTACTTCGTCTTAGCTGAGATCCGTCTGCGACCTGACAGAACTATTAGTCAGAACCGCGAATAAAAGTTTACAATCAATTGTACATTGAGATGAGACTATCATTCTGCATTGTATCTAGCGGTAATAGCTCTACAGTTCAGTGACGGTGACAAATATACTGTAAGACAAAGAAAATGACGCACCGCGATGGAAAAGTCCGAATGGAACGGAAATCAGTAGATGTGATGTACATGTACAGACAAACAAAAGATTACAGTTTCAGAGTAATTTGATGATTTATTCCAGAGAAAGAGCTTCACACATTGAGCAAGTCAGTTAGGAGTGTGATGTACATGTACAGACAAACAAAAGATTGCAGTTTCAGAGTAATTTGATGATTTATTCCAGAGAAAGAGCTTCACACATTGAGCAAGTCAGTTAGGAGTGTGATGTACATGTACAGACAAACAAAAGATTGCAGTTTCAGAGTAATTTGATGATTTATTCCAGAGAAAGAGCTTCACACATTGAGCAAGTCAGTTAGGAGTGTGATGTACATGTACAGACAAACAAAAGATTGCAGTTTCAGAGTAATTTGATGATTTATTCCAGAGAAAGAGCTTCACACATTGAGCAAGTCAGTTAGGAGTGTGATGTACATGTACAGACAAACAAAAGATTGCAGTTTCAGAGTAATTTGATGATTTATTCCAGAGAAAGAGCTTCACACATTGAGCAAGTCAGTTAGGAGTGTGATGTACATGTACAGACAAACAAAAGATTGCAGTTTCAGAGTAATTTGATGATTTATTCCAGAGAAAGAGCTTCACACATTGAGCAAGTCAGTTAGGAGTGTGATGTACATGTACAGACAAACAAAAGATTGCAGTTTCAGAGTAATTTGATGATTTATTCCAGAGAAAGAGCTTCACACATTGAGCAAGTCAGTTAGGAGCTGGTCCACCTCTGGCCCTTAAGCGACCAGTTATTCGGCTCGGCATCGATTGATAGAGTTGTCGGATGTCCTCCTGAGCGATATCGTGCCACATTCTGTCCAATTGGCGCATCGGATCGTCGAAATCCCGAGACGGTTGGAGGGCCTCGCCCGTAAGTCTCCAAACATTCTCAATTACGGAGAGATCATATGACGTTGCTGGCCGAGACAGGGTTCGGCAAGGACGAAGACGAGCAGCAGAAACTCTCGCCGTGTGTGGACGGGTGTTATCTTGCTGAAATATAAGCTCAGAATGGCTTGCCACGAAGGGCAACAAAACCGGAAGTAGAATGTCTTCGACGTATCGCTGTGCTATAACGGTATCGCTGGTGACAACCAAAAGGGGTCCAGCTATGAAAAGGAACGGCCCCACAAATCATCACTGCTGGTTGTCAACCCGCATGCGTTCTTATCCCACTGCTGTCCGGGGCATCTCCAGATGTATCTCCTTCACTGGAGTGCAACTGTCTTCACTGATGAGTCCTGTTTCTAAGTGAGCCCCTATGATGTGTTTGGAGGCACTCCAGACCGTGCTGAGATACCGAGCTGACTGTCGCCCGACGACCAGCCATTTCTTTTCCTAGCAGGACCCCTTTGCTTGTCATCTGTGGCATCCTTACGGCACAGCAGTATGTCGACGACATTCTACTCCCCACTTCGTTGCACTTCGTGGAAAGCCATTGCGGGCTTACTTTTCAGAAAGATAATGCCTGCTCGCACACGGCAACGTAAAATTTTGACCGTGTTGCAGTATTCGCTCGACCTCCTCCTTCAGTAAATCTAGGCTTCTTACGACACACTACAAATTCTACCGTCACAAAGATGACTGGTTGCAGTCATATCTGATAACCTTTATTCTTCAGGGCCGCGGTGTTCCACGTCCGTAATGGATTAACATTTTAATTCAAATTGGTATCAGTTTGCACCGAAAATCAGAGGACACAACATGTGAATCGGTATAGTCGCTTCAGATGAGGCAAAAAAGAAATTCGTTGAAAAGTAACGTGTTGTGATGTTAACACCCTAAATCACAGGGTACTTACAATCCCAACTGCAAGCTACATTTGCAACTCTGTGAAAATTTTAATTTGGTTTTGTTTCTCAGTTGCTCGTCTGACTAACGCAACTGGTTAAGTAAAAAAAAAAAAAAAAAAAAAAAAAAAAAAAAAAAAAAAAAAGTTCAGATGGCTCTGAGCACTATGGGACTTAACATCTGAGGTCATCAGTCCCCTACAACTTAGAACTACTTAAACCTAACTCCTAACTAACCTAAGGACATCACACACATCCATGCCCGAGGCAGGATTCGAACCTGCGACCGTAGCGGTCGCGCGGTTCCAGACTGTAGCGCCTAGAACCGCTCGGCCACTTCGGCCGGCGCGTCATAATGTATTATACTACTGCTGCTGGAGAAAAAGCAACGTTTCGACCACGGTTGCAGCGGCCTTGTTCTGGGCCTACTGGTGCATTCTAGCTATGCAGTGTCCTTTATATTTTGTTGTTACTGTTCACTGCGCATGCCATTACGATATAATCTTAAAAAGGTAGCTAGTTTCATAAGGAAGAAGGAGAGGGAAAGTTCCTGTGGGACCAAACTGCTGAGGTCATCGGTCTCTACGCTTACACACTACTTAATCTAACTTAAACTAACTTACGCTGAGGACAACACACACACCCATGCTCGAGGGAGGACTCGAACCTCCGACGGGGGCAGCCGCGCGAACCACGCATGCCAAGGCGCCCGAGACCGCGTGGTTAACCCGCGGGGCGTGAAACGGAAATGATGAGTAAATCTTTTGCTATTTCTTATATATATATAAACTATTTAACAATCTGAACATTTCTGTTGGATTTGTGGTAAGTAATGCAGCAGTCTACTAAGCTCCTCAGAAGAGCAAAGCGAACTGGAAAATGACGCAAAAATATATCTTCACGGTGCAAAACGTGACAATTGACCCTAAACGATAAAATGTGTGAGGTTCTTCATATTATTACTAAGAAGGTTTCGTCAAGCGTCGAGAAATCGATAAGTAAAACAAATTTGAGGGTTATAGATCTAACGAAAGTCTTAGTGTTTGCAAATATAAACAATATAACTAGGTGACATGACATGTTGTGGCGAAGATGAAACAAATGTTAGGTTATTGATGCAACCTAAGAATTCTAATAAGGAGACTGCCAGCAGTATGGTTATTCGACTTCTTCTGGAATATTGCTGAGCACTGAGCGATCAGTACCCGATTGGATGGACGGAGGACATCAAAATTATATTGTCTTTCAAATAACTTCCGGGAATTCAGCCAGGTAACACTTTCAGCGACCGCCGATATTTCGGCGGGAGAACACCCCGCCATTTTCAAGGCAAACTGCAACGGACAGGCGACGTACATGCAAATTTAATACCTCGGTTCTCGGACCCAAGCAGGAAAGATAACACACACACACTGAACACTAGTGCCACCAAAGATGGCCAAAGTCAGAGCTATCGATAGTGAGACTATGAATTCGCAGGTGAAGTAGCATTGAGTCTGTCCCTCTGTTTCTTGACAAGGGAGAGAGCCGGATTCCAAACAGAGTTTAAACAGAAACCTCCATCCCTGTTAACAAGGTTGCTCGCTAATTTAATCTCAACTGCCTCCCGAATCACACTGTCCCAATAGCTGGACGTGCATGCCAATATCTCGGTGTTATTATATAACATGGAGTGACCAGTATCCAAGCAATGTTCGGCAATAGCAGATCTATTTGGCTGCTGTAACCGTGTGTGCCGTTTATGCTCAGTACATCTGTCCTCCACGGTCCTGATAGTTTGACCAATATATGCCATGCCGCAGCTACAAGGGACACGATATACACCCGCCTTACGCAGTCCAAGATCATCCTTAACGGAACTCAAAAGTGCTCTAATTTTAGATGGAGGTCGGAAAACACATTTCACATCGTATTTCCGTAAAATACGACCGATCTTATTGGACGTGTTTCCTACGTAAGGCAAGAAGGCAGTAGACTTAGGTGTTGACTCAGAATTATCATCAATCACCTGATGTACAGTTGGTCGATAGCGCAACGCACGTTCAATCTGTCTATCACTGTAACCATTTTGACGAAGTGTAACTTCAAGATGGGACAGCTCAGCTGGCAAAGTCTCAGCGTCAGAAACGATATGTGCCCTGTGTACCAAGGTACGAAGTACCCCTTCACGCTGAGCCGAATGGTGACAACTATTAGCTTGTAAGTACAAGTCGGTGTGAGTACGTTTCCTGTAGACTGCATGTCCCAATGATCCATCATCCTT
The DNA here is from genome assembly GCF_021461395.2 of Schistocerca americana. Lineage (NCBI taxonomy): Eukaryota > Metazoa > Arthropoda > Insecta > Orthoptera > Acrididae > Schistocerca > Schistocerca americana. The sequence continues at coordinate 87,428,294 of NC_060130.1, forward strand.
CCTCCTAACCAACACGTCGAGAAAGGGAAGGCAACCATCCTTTTCCACCTCCATCGTAAAACGAATGTTCGGGTGGATCGAGTTCAGATGTTCTAGAAAGACATTCAAATTCTCCCTACCGTGAGGCCAAACAACGAAGGTATCGTCAACGTATCTATAGAAACAGGCGGGTTTTAAAGGCGCCGACTCCAATGCACGTTCCTCGAAGTCTTCCATAAACAAATTTGCGATCACAGGAGACAACGGACTACCCATCGCAACTCCATCTGTCTGCTCGTAATACTGGTCATTAAATAAAAAGTAAGTGGATGTCAACACATGCCTAAAGAGATTAGTTAAATCAGCACCAAACCTGGCTTCAATTAACCGCAACGAATCAGACAGAGGAACACGAGTGAAGAGAGAGACCACATCGAAACTCACTAAAATATCAGAGTCATTCAGCCTCAGTCCCTCCAAACGACGTAAAAAATCAGCTGAGTTCCTGATATGATGTTCACACCGTCCTACTTGTGGACTCAACAGAGATGCAAGATGCTTGGAAACACGATATGTCGGGGCGCCGATGTTACTCACTATAGGACGGAAAGGAACCCCTTCCTTATGAACCTTTGGAAGGCCATATAACCTAGGGGGAACCGCACTATAGGTGTTAAGCCTCTTGATTGTGTCCTGCGACAAACCACTTTTCTTCAGGAGGCTGTTGGTCTTTCTCTCAACACTTTTCGTGGGGTCAGCATCGATTCTGCGATACGTTGAATCAGATAGTAAACGTTGCATCTTTTGTACATAATCATGTTTATTTAAAACAACGGTGGCATTGCCCTTGTCAGCAGGTAAAATAACAATACTGGGATCAACCTTGAGAGAGCGTAAAGCAGCCCTCTCTGCTGCTGTTACATTACTCTTGGGTGGACGAGCCCTAGTCAAAACACGGCATGCCTCCCTCCTAACTTCCTCTGCAGCGTCAGGAGGTAGTTTGCAAACTGCCTGTTCAATTGAACTAATAAAATCAACTACCGGCAAATTCTTCGGAGTGGGTGCAAAATTTAATCCTTTCCCTAGCACGGATAAGGTTGCGTCGTCAAAAGATTTCTCTGTGAGATTTATCACAGAACGTCGAGATATAACATCCGACTCCGCGCGATGAAAACGTTCAAACTTTGCCAAATGCCGGGCAGTAACGGAGTTGTACTCCCAGTCAGCTTGGGTCCATGAGGCACCGTCCAACCATTGGGACATGCAGTCTACAGGAAACGTACTCACACCGACTTGTACTTACAAGCTAATAGTTGTCACCATTCGGCTCAGCGTGAAGGGGTACTTCGTACCTTGGTACACAGGGCACATATCGTTTCTGACGCTGAGACTTTGCCAGCTGAGCTGTCCCATCTTGAAGTTACACTTCGTCAAAATGGTTACAGTGATAGACAGATTGAACGTGCGTTGCGCTATCGACCAACTGTACATCAGGTGATTGATGATAATTCTGAGTCAACACCTAAGTCTACTGCCTTCTTGCCTTACGTAGGAAACACGTCCAATAAGATCGGTCGTATTTTACGGAAATACGATGTGAAATGTGTTTCCCGACCTCCATCTAAAGTTAGAGCACTTTTGAGTTCCGTTAAGGATGATCTTGGACTGCGTAAGGCGGGTGTATATCGTGTCCCTTGTAGCTGCGGCATGCCATATATTGGTCAAACTATCAGGACCGTGGAGGACAGATGTACTGAGCATAAACGGCACACACGATTACAGCAGCCAAATAGATCTGCTATTGCCGAACATTGCTTGGATACTGGTCACTCCATGTTATATAATAACACCGAGATATTGGCATGCACGTCCAGCTATTGGGACAGTGTGATTCGGGAGGCAGTTGAGATTAAATTAGCGAGCAACCTTGTTAACAGGGATGGAGGTTTCTGTTTAAACTCTGTTTGGAATCCGGCTCTCTCCCTTGTCAAGAAACAGAGGGATAGACTCAATGCTACCTCACCTGCGAATTCATAGTCTCACTATCGATAGCTCTGACTTTGGCCATCTTTGGTGGCACTAGTGTTCAGTTCAGGAGTCGGATGTTATATCTCGACGTTCTGTGATAAATCTCACAGAGAAATCTTTTGACGACGCAACCTTATCCGTGCTAGGGAAAGGATTAAATTTTGCACCCACTCCGAAGAATTTGCCGGTAGTTGATTTTATTAGTTCAATTGAACAGGCAGTTTGCAAACTACCTCCTGACGCTGCAGAGGAAGTTAGGAGGGAGGCATGCCGTGTTTTGACTAGGGCTCGTCCACCCAAGAGTAATGTAACAGCAGCAGAGAGGGCTGCTTTACGCTCTCTCAAGGTTGATCCCAGTATTGTTATTTTACCTGCTGACAAGGGCAATGCCACCGTTGTTTTAAATAAACATGATTATGTACAAAAGATGCAACGTTTACTATCTGATTCAACGTATCGCAGAATCGATGCTGACCCCACGAAAAGTGTTGAGAGAAAGACCAACAGCCTCCTGAAGAAAAGTGGTTTGTCGCAGGACACAATCAAGAGGCTTAACACCTATAGTGCGGTTCCCCCTAGGTTATATGGCCTTCCAAAGGTTCATAAGGAAGGGGTTCCTTTCCGTCCTATAGTGAGTAACATCGGCGCCCCGACATATCGTGTTTCCAAGCATCTTGCATCTCTGTTGAGTCCACAAGTAGGACGGTGTGAACATCATATCAGGAACTCAGCTGATTTTTTACGTCGTTTGGAGGGACTGAGGCTGAATGACTCTGATATTTTAGTGAGTTTCGATGTGGTCTCTCTCTTCACTCGTGTTCCTCTGTCTGATTCGTTGCGGTTAATTGAAGCCAGGTTTGGTGCTGATTTAACTAATCTCTTTAGGCATGTGTTGACATCCACTTACTTTTTATTTAATGACCAGTATTACGAGCAGACAGATGGAGTTGCGATGGGTAGTCCGTTGTCTCCTGTGATCGCAAATTTGTTTATGGAAGACTTCGAGGAACGTGCATTGGAGTCGGCGCCTTTAAAACCCGCCTGTTTCTATAGATACGTTGACGATACCTTCGTTGTTTGGCCTCACGGTAGGGAGAATTTGAATGTCTTTCTAGAACATCTGAACTCGATCCACCCGAACATTCGTTTTACGATGGAGGTGGAAAAGGATGGTTGCCTTCCCTTTCTCGACGTGTTGGTTAGGAGGAAGGATGATGGATCATTGGGACATGCAGTCTACAGGAAACGTACTCACACCGACTTGTACTTACAAGCTAATAGTTGTCACCATTCGGCTCAGCGTGAAGGGGTACTTCGTACCTTGGTACACAGGGCACATATCGTTTCTGACGCTGAGACTTTGCCAGCTGAGCTGTCCCATCCTGAAGTTACACTTCGTCAAAATGGTTACAGTGATAGACAGATTGAACGTGCGTTGCGCTATCGACCAACTGTACATCAGGTGATTGATGATAATTCTGAGTCAACACCTAAGTCTACTGCCTTCTTGCCTTACGTAGGAAACACGTCCAATAAGATCGGTCGTATTTTACGGAAATACGATGTGAAATGTGTTTCCCGACCTCCATCTAAAGTTAGAGCACTTTTGAGTTCCGTTAAGGATGATCTTGGACTGCGTAAGGCGGGTGTATATCGTGTCCCTTGTAGCTGCGGCATGCCATATATTGGTCAAACTATCAGGACCGTGGAGGACAGATGTACTGAGCATAAACGGCACACACGATTACAGCAGCCAAATAGATCTGCTATTGCCGAACATTGCTTGGATACTGGTCACTCCATGTTATATAATAACACCGAGATATTGGCATGCACGTCCAGCTATTGGGACAGTGTGATTCGGGAGGCAGTTGAGATTAAATTAGCGAGCAACCTTGTTAACAGGGATGGAGGTTTCTGTTTAAACTCTGTTTGGAATCCGGCTCTCTCCCTTGTCAAGAAACAGAGGGACAGACTCAATGCTACCTCACCTGCGAATTCATAGTCTCACTATCGATAGCTCTGACTTTGGCCATCTTTGGTGGCACTAGTGTTCAGTGTGTGTGTGTTATCTTTCCTGCTTGGGTCCGAGAACCGAGGTATTAAATTTGCATGTACGTCGCCTGTCCGTTGCAGTTTGCCTTGAAAATGGCGGGGTGTTCTCCCGCCGAAATATCGGCGGTCGCTGAAAGTGTTACCTGGCTGAATTCCCGGAAGTTATTTGAAAGTGGTATACGCCAGGAGAAACTCAGGTCTCACAAAATTATATTGTAGTATACATAATTAGGGGAGAGAGTGTCGCGGATGTTTTTCTGCTTTTTCTTGAGGTTGGAGGGGGGATTGGGTAGAAGGACGATTTGGTGACGCAGTACTAAAACAGACGCTTTTTCACTGTGGCACGCTATTTCCACGACATTTCGACCACCATCTTTCTTCTCCGAATGATACAAACAGTCATAAGATAAGAGCAATTATAACTCGCACATAAAGATTTTGCTGTTCTTTTTTCTCGAGATTCGTACGCGAGTGGAACGGTCGAGAAATTGAAGCAACTCTGTGAACCCTTTACGTAACACTTATCTATGAATTACAGAGTAATCGTGTATCATTGCGATGTAAATGAAGTGCCTCAGCAGGACGTAACTTCCGTTGTGCAGCACTTGTTTCAGAGAGACTGAATACACTTTATAAATGCTCAAAATGTGAATGATATACTACGTATGCACTTTTACTTGGCGAGGTTGCCACCAAAACTGTTTACTTTTAAAATCTGCTTAGTTATCTTCGTAGAATAGACATTTACTTAAGGCAAATGTAATGCAGAACTCTTACAAGATAGAATAGTTTTCTGCATTGTGTGATTGCTAGCTAGTTGAAATATTTTGTGGTACCTACATTTATCACGAGTGTATTCTTTACCTTATTTTTCGTTAAATATCAATGAAACGTCAAGAGTAGATGTGTCAGCTCATGTTATAGCAAAATAGTTGTAGCTGCGTTAGTTTATAATACAGACTTGGGTAGGGTAGTTGAAGGGGTGAGCGTGGCTTGCAGCGAGGCTGGCCGGCTGACGGGCTGGTGGTAGCAGGCCAACGGCCGCAGCGCGTCTTCTGCCTCTGCCGCTCCTTTTCACATCAGTATAAGTGCGGCAAGCAGAAATACTCACGGGGAGAGTTCAACTGGAGATACAGTGGTCGCTCTTACTGAAGAAGGTGGATGTTCCATCAGAAAAGCTGGCGGAAGGTATGGCGTACCACATACCACTGCAATGAGATGGTGGAGGAACTGCCTCGAAAGAGGCACTACCGACAGAGCCCCTGCCTCAGGCAGGGAGAGAATGGGCTCACAGCAGGAGGACAAGTAGAGTATAGAAATTCCGTATTTGAACGCGTAGCAGCTGCAGCCGGAGACCAACTTCTCCGGCTCCAGTGACACGATTCGCCGAAGGCTGAGGGACGCTGGACTGCACGCGTGACGAAACGAGAGCTCAGCGAAAACAATGTTTTATACCGGCTGGCATTTGCGGAGCTCCATCTGAGAGCGTCGCAGAAAAACGTCATTTTCAGTGACGAGAAAGTATTTTCCATCAGTAACACTGGTCCGAGAGTCGTTTGCCGGCCACAAGGGACTCGAACGTGTAACCACGACGAGAAGAAGTGTGCGGTTATCTGTTTGCTGCTGGGGATGGATTTCTGCGAGACGAGCACGAATTCTTCACACGATAGAAGGAACTCTCGACAGCGTGCAGTACGCCCATATTTTGGAAAATGTGACGCTTCCGTCAATGCGAATGCTGTACGGAGAACGGGACTTCACACTGCAAGAGGACCAGTCTCCCATTCGCAAGTCTGCATTCGATCAGCAGCAGCTCTCCACGATTGGCATCGACTGGTCTTCCTGGGCTGCTAATATGAATCCTATGGAAATCATGTGGGCCGAGGTAGCCAGAACGTTAACAGAGAACTGGCCACGAACCCAACCAATTATTGCTGATGCTCTTTGGGACTGCGTTCTTGAAGCCTGGGAGGAAGTTGCTTCTTCAGCCCGTTATATCCGACAGCTTATACGGTGTATTCTAGGCCAGGACGGATGACAGAAGTACAGAATAATGTGAAATTCTGGATAAAATATCAGGGTCCTTAAAACGTTTTGTTATGTCGTCTTATTCTTCATTTTTCCTCACTGAGAATCAATGGAATATGAGTAAGCAACAGTTAAAATAAAATTTGAGTTAATTTTCCTTCGAGTTTCCTTTTTAATTGAAGTGACTTTCTTTTGAATACACAGTTTGTTAAATATTCTATTTTTATTTCGTTTATACTCTGTCTAGATATTTACAAAGTAATCAGTTTAGATGGACATTTTAAAAGTATTTTATGTGACTTCTAATACATCTCTCTCTTCCCTTCCATCTATTACTACGCCCTCCGTCCTTGAAAAGTAATGCATACGATTTCGTCTTACACTTATTCATTGTTAATTTCTGGGGCGCGTCCCTCTTCTCTGTTATCTGTTGGAGTTCGTTTTCGGCTCTTGCTCCGGCAGTTAAACTTCACACTGCCTGCCACTTTCCCCTTCACCTCCTCGGCTTGGTGCGGCGGCCCGTGTGTATCAGGCCACGCAGTACATCCGGTGACACAGGCTTTTCGATTGCGTCACCTGCTCCGACTCTCTCAGTGCCCTTCAAAGCCTCTGCGTGCTGTACGCCGTCCATCCCTTAGTGCAACGAGTCCAGGAAAGCTGTCACTTGCTCACTCTTGATGTAACCAGTGTGATGTTTACGTGAGTTCCTAGTCACGTCGGTCTGGCAAGCTACGAGGCTGCTTACGCTGCTGCCAAGGCTGCAGTCCTCGTACCTCAGCAGGTGGTGTCCCTTTGGCATCAGCACTGGTCCTCCCTTCTCGGAAACAAGCTCCCAGCGGCTTGGACGACCTCCTCTCGGCCCTCTCGCCGGGAGGAGATAGGTTGTGCATCGAACATTGATTGTCTCTTTAGCCATCGCCATTTGCTAAGTGGTGCTCCCCCACCTCATTGTACTCACTGCGCTCAACCTTTGATGGTCCGTCATTTAGTGACGGAAAGGCCTTTTTTTAACCCCTTACGTTCTCGTTTGTATTTGAAGCCTGAGTTACAGATCGTTTTAGAGAACGACGCGAGGGTTGTCGACCGCGTTTTACCCTTTATCCGTCTTAGCAATACGGCGAAGGATATTTAATTTTTAGTTCAGGACTTCCGTTTCTCTAAGGCCTATTTTATAGACCTTTCTCCACGTCCCTGTTTTTAGCTGTCTTCTCTTCCGTCGTTTGCGATTAACGTGAAGTTATTTTTAACTCCTCTCTTTGTCCTTGTGTTCTAAGTTCTGACTTGGGCGCATATTGCCCTAGTTGTTTTTGTCTCCCTAAAACAGCACAAAAGAACTGTTAATTTCTCCTCTATTCTCTCTCTCATTCTTTTTCGCCTCTCTTACATTAGCACCTCAATTGCCCTTCCACAACAAATCTAGCAGTTTCCATTGAATCTATATGTTGTCGTTCAACTTCTGCTTTCTTTACTGTCCTGTATCAAAATGGTTCAAATGGCTCTGAGCACTATGGGACTTAACATCTATGGTCATCAGTCCCCTAGAACTTAGAACTACTTAAACCTAACTAACCTAAGGACATCACACAACACCCAGTCATCACGAGGCAGAGAAAATACCTGACCCCGCCGGGAATCGAACCCGGAAACCCGGGCGCGGGAAGCGAGAACGCTACCGCGCGACCACGAGCTGCGGACTCCTGTATCATTCCTCTCGAAACCTATGAAACCGTATTCTTTCCTACCCCCTTACCTATAATCCTTTCTTTATTCTGAAAAATTTTCTTCCTTTTCTTTGTGTCCTAAGATAAAACGGACTGTGGCATACGTCTAAGTAAGGAATACCTTGCAAGTTTTCACACTTTTATTTTGCACTTCTGCACTCCCATCCATTCCTATATCCCTCCGTCCTTCACGCTACACCTCCCATGACACCTGTATCCACATCTGCGTGCTCTGCAATTCACACATAAGTGCTTGGCAGGGGATTCTTTGAACCACTGTCCCGCTACTTCCCTACCGTTCCACTCTCAAAAAGGGCGTGGAAGTAACGAACAACTAAACGTTACCGTGCAAGCACTGATGTCTCTTATCACAATGGCCACGTATCCTATGTATGTCGGGGTAAATAAAATATCGTGGAATACACACTCCCGCTACTTCCCTACCGTTCCACTCTCAAAAAGGGCGTGGAAGTAACGAACAACTAAACGTTACCGTGCAAGCACTGATGTCTCTTATCACAATGGCCACGTATCCTATGTATGTCGGGGTAAATAAAATATCGTGGAATACACCGAGGGGGTTGACGATTGGAATTTGTGAAAAAACCTCGCTGCGATGTAAAACGCCTAAGTTTTATGATTTCCATCCTAACTCGTTTAAAATATCGGTGACAAAATCCTCCCTATTTAGTGACAATACAAAACGAGCTCCCCTTCTTTGAACTTTTTCGATGTCGTCCGTCAGTCCTACTTTTTAGGGATCCCATAATGCGTAGGAATACTCACGAAGAGGATGGATAAGTGTGTTGCAGGTGGTCGCCTTAACTGATATGTTACATCTTCTACGTATTCTACCAATCAAACGTGATCTATTGGTTTCCTTCCCCGCAATATTTTCCATTTGACAGTTCCAATTTACGTTGTTTGTGATCGTAGCTCCCAGATATTTAGTTGAATCGGCAATCTTTAAATGTGACTGAATTGTTTTGGCATTCATGTGGAAAACCTCATGCGTTTTATTGTTTAGGGTCAATTGTCACTTTTTGCACCGTGAAAATATATTTTCTGCATCATTTTCCAATTCGCTTTGCTCTTCTGAGGAGGTTACTAGGTGGCAGCTTTACCTGCCACAAACCTAACAAAAATGTTACGATTGTTAAATAGTTTATACATACAAGAAATAGCAGAAGGTCTAAATCAATTTACTTGCGGAATCAGACTAATCACTTCCGTTTCACTAGGTAACGTCCCATCAGTTACTGCGAACTGTGACATTCCACACAGGAAATCAGGAATACAGTCGCACAACTGAGACGAAAGTCCGTTAGGAAAGCATTGTGGTTGGAAGCCGCTTATGAGGAATACTATCAAAATCCTTTATGGAACTCTATAAACACGGAATCAATTTGAAAGCTCCTGTATGCAGTACATCGTGCAAATTAAGTGCCAGTTGTGTCTCACAAGAGTGATTCTTTCCATATCCGTTCCGGTTTAATGTCAGTCGGTAATATATTTCTGGGTATTTCATAATGTTGGAACAAAGTATTTGTTCACACGTCCTGCTACATGTCGATGTCAGTGAAATGGATCTGTAACTCATTGGATTAGGTTTATTTTCTTTCGTATGTATTGCAGTAGACTGTGCAACTTTCCGTTCTTCTTCCTCACCATAAATACTAGAATACTCCTCATGATTCACAAGAAAAGTAATTAAGCCGCTGCATCGTTGTTGTACAAAATGCACTTCTAAATTTTAGCGTACTCTAGAAAGACATTGCCTGTAGAAAAATAATCGTCCTGCTACGACGATGAAAAGGTCATGACAACATAGTGGAATATGTCTGGTGACGCTGTGATGGTTTTGTTACTTTCTTGAATGACAGAGAATTATTGTCAACAATATATTTCGCCTCGTTATCGAGAACCGTCTGATTATGCACAGCTAGTTTTACGATCCCACGCATGTAGCGACTTGCTGATTCTGAGCTAACTCAGGTTTAAAGAACAAAAGCCAAAATAAAACAAACAAAAGAAAATAAAAACTAGCTTTCTTGGTCGTTGATCGATAAGGGGCAAGAAATGTAAATACATGCGGGTGCCAAATTAGAAGGTGTGCGGTAGGCGTGTTTGCCAACCAAGCTCCTTGGTGCTGTCTTGCAGGTCGCATTTCTTACTCTAGACTGTAAGGCGTCTCACTTGTTGACAACAAACGTCAACTGTGAAGGTCACACCGCTATAACGCAAAACGCCTTCTTTGTGCCACCAGATGTATACCAATAAAATACATGTTGTGAACTTATACAGGCCAACGACCGAGCGAGGTGGCGCAGTGGTTAGCACACTGGACTCACATTCGGGGGGACGACGGTTCAATTCCGCGTCCGGCCATCCTGATTTACGTGTTCCGTGATTTCCCTAAACCGCTCCAGGCCAATGCCGGGATGGTTCCTAATCCGATGAGACCGATGACCTCGCTGTTTGGTCTCTTCCCCAAACAACCCAACCCCAACAGGCCATCGATTGAGACAATGTTTGTGGCTTACCCAATATTTTCTCCTTGTGAAGTCAGAGACACGTACTTCAAACCACCATCAGGACGCAATGATTTAGGTTTATGGTGAACTACTTAAATCTATTACAGCAAGTGCCAGGATCAATCCTTTGAAAGGGTACAGACGATTTCCTTCCCCATCCCTCCAAGTTCGAGATTCTGCTTTGAGTCTAATCTCGTTTTCGACGAGACGTTGTACCGTAATCTTCCTTCCTTTCTTTTAACCTCAATATGACTTCAAAGGCAAGTGTCGCACAAAGGTTAAGTGGTCACCACACTTGCCAGTAATCGGATACACTTTCATTGACCATAGTAATACATCGCAGAAACGTCCTTCATCAATGCCTGTTTGTCTTCCTGCATGTGATGATTAATTTATCTCAAAACGATCGTACTTGAAACGATACAACTTGACTTTCTCGATAGCACTCATTCCATACAGGGCACAGGTGTTTCGAACTGACTCCACTGCTTTCCCCCTTTCATTAAACACAAACAGGACACAATGTCACAGATGTTAGACTTTATTCGGTTTCCTAATACATAAACGACCCTCCTCATAACGTCAAAAATGAGAAATACACCACGTGTCATGGTACGAGCTATACTACAAACTTGAACAAAATAAGATCATGGTTAAATACTCTTAAAGCAACATGCCATACCAAATCGCCATGGAGCAAGCTGAAACATTGTACACACATCAAAAAAAAAAAAAAAAAAAAAAAATTAACCCAAGTTCCGGAACTCCTGCAGATAATAGACGTTGACTGTGGATATTGTATCAAAGACACAGTCCCTTTGACTGGTCAGACATGTCACTAAACCCGACCAAAGATGTAAGCAACCATGCATGTGCAGCGCCTATTAGACGGAGGGGGTCCGACAGCCGATCAGTTCCAGTCATTCCACCAGGAAGGAGGTACGCGGCTCATGTTGTCTGTAGTTCAACCATGCCTAGACGCCCAGTACCGCGGTTCGATCGGGTCCACGTTGTTACTTTGTGCCAGGAAGGGCTCTCAACAAGGGAAGTGTCCAGGTGTCTCGGAGTGAACCAAAGCGATGTTGTTCAGACATGGAGGAGATACAGAGAGAAAGGAACTGTCTATGACATGCCTCGTTCAGATCGCCCAAGGACTACCACTGCAGTAGATGAGCGTTACCTACGGATTATGGCTCGGAGGAACCCTGGCAGCAACGCCACCATGTTGAATAATGCTTTTCGTGCAGCCGCAGGTCGTCGAGTTACGACTCAAACTGTGCGTAAATGAGGCGCAACTTCACTCCCGACGTCCATGGCGAGGTCCATCTTTGCAACCACAACACCATGCAGCGCGGTACAGGTGGGTCCAGCAACATGCCAAATGGACCGCTCAGGATTGGTATCACGTTCTCTTCACCGATGAGTGTCGCATATGCCTTCAACCAGACAATCGTCGGAGACATGTTTAGAGGCAACCTGGCCGGGCTGAACGCCTGTCCAGCGAGTGCAGCAAGTTGGAGGTTCCCTGCTGTTTTGGGGTGGCATTATGCGGGGCCAACGTACGCCGCTGGTGGTCACGGAAGGCGCCGTAACGGCTGTACGATATGTGAATGCCATTCTCCGACCGATAGTGCAACCATACAGGCAGCATATTGACGAGGCATTCGTCTTCATGGACGACAGTTCGCGCCCCCATCGTACACATCTTCTGAATGACTTCCTTCAGGATAACAACATCGCACTAATAGAGTGGCCAGCATGTTCTGCAGACATGAACCATATCGAACATGCCTGGGATAGATTGAAAAGGGCTGTTTATGGACGACGTGACCCACCAACCACTCTGAAGGATCTACGCCTAATCGCCGTTGAGGAGTGGGATAATCTAGACCAACAGTGCCTTGATGAACGTATGGATAGTATGCCACGACGAATACAGGCATGTATCAATGCAAGAGAAGGTGCTACTGGGTATTAGAGGTACCGGTGAGTACAGAAATGTGGACCACCACCTCTGAAAGTCTCGCTCTATGGTGGTACAACATGCAATGTGTGGTTTTAATGAGCAATAGAAAGGGCGGAAATGATGTTTATGTTGATCTCTATTCCAATTTTCTGCACAGGTTCCGGAACTCTTGGAACCGAGGTGGTGCAAAACTGTTTATGTGTGTATTATATCATACGCAACGTTACATGATGTTATACTTGCTAATTTGAGGGCATGAATGTCCGCTGGAGATCAGAGACTCTGTGCCCGATGCATCGCAATCACTTGGGTGGACGCCGGTCTGTATCAACGCGGCCGCTGACTGATGGCGCTGAAATTGATCTTACCATGACAGACACCCACGAGCCCTTTCACATACATGTTTTGCAAGATTTTTTTTATTACTGGTTGGTTAGAAAATGAACGAAACTCTCTCGGACCTTCTGTCAGACTGATGCTCTTAGGAGACAGGCGAAATACGGCTTAAAAAGGAAAGGAAAAGGATGGGTTTGACATCACGGCTTTGTGTTCGCACTGCATGACGTTGTCTACAAGACTACGAATTGCTTATTTTCAACAGCTCAAGTGGAAGTCAACACTTCTCGCACCGTGTGCTGCGTACCCCATTATGACAAAAACATGATGCTAACACATGTGAAAACCGGTGGTTGGTTGGACTGAGGGTAGTTTGTAATGCCTAAGGTGTGGGTTCGACTCCTGCTGGGGTACCAATTTTTAACAGCCACAGACATAATCTTTTCACCTCCAGCAATGCCAATCAAAGAACTGTGCCATGGTTACCAATCAACATTAAATGTGTCCATTCGCTATTGACTGGAACAGAGTTGGCTTAGTTTTTTCTGTCAGAGGAGGAAGACGCTGCTTGCAGAAACTCTGTCTCTAGTAAGCTTTCTTACACTAGTAACGTTTTTTTAGTTCAGAAACCAATCGTCATGTAAGATTAAAGGACCTTCATTTCTTTTTTTAAATGACCTTGAGATTTTGAAAATATCGGCACTGGACTGGGATTCGAGTTCCGATTCCAATTTTTCTCTGAATTCGAACCCTTCGAGATGATACTGTCCCAGTATTTCGTTGTTTCCTCCAGCTCTCTATGAATGGCGCGATCCTAGCTACTAGCGATAGGGAATTTGATAGTTGACACCTCTTCGTGTGGGGTCAACAACGATGATGTGCGCGGGGTTGGAGTCCCAGACAGCACACTACTATCCGTTGCGTTATCTCTGGCTGAACGTATGCACATCTCGCTACTGGTGAAGAAACAATAAATACTTCATGACTATTTGTAGCAATAATACAATAGCAAAAGGTGCCTTGTGCGAATCCCTGCCAGGCAAAAATCATTTGTATCGTCGTCTCAGGTTCCAGTGTCACGCTATTGGTGAACAAATTTAATATCTGACATCTGATTGCGCTTAGTTAACAATTGATATAGGTACTGGGTTCTATTTCCCATTCATCACCACAACTGAAGTTCATGGCGTTTCACACTTGTACATTGCACTTTATTACGTACCTTTCGTGCTTACTTCTCAGGACCAATATAAGCTTCATGGGATTCCCAGTGCAGTGCTAAATGTACCATCACTTATTTCTAGGTTCGGACATTCAGCCTTATAAACTGAGACTGCTGAAAACTTCGATATTTTACGTCTCTTTATGCCTAGTCGATTCTCGATCAGACACGCAAGCTTTACTTGGTTAATAATGGCTTCAAATTCATATCACGGACATCAACTGGTCATGTCATTGAACAAGTATTGGTTTACTTCTGGACAGACTGCCATGGAGAGCAGTGTTCTCTAGTAGTCTCTTGTAGTATACAATGTGTACAGTCGAACAATTGTATTGCAGAAGGTTTAGAGAACCTACGACACAGCTATGTTATGTTAGTTGCATACAGTCAGGTGCAGTCAAAACATTGGAATTCTGGGGTGGCCCGTTTTTGTGCTGTCGAGTGTACAGGTTAGAAGACTCGATGCTAACTGTACTACATGAGATTATTAGAACAGATGATAAGATACATCATATATGCCCTGAATACACAACTAGATTATTAATACTTGGCATCTAATTCTAGTAACACTTGTTGCCATCCTTAATAAAATTCATTTTATAGATCTTTATGGGAATACCAAGTTATCATCTTTGAGTATTTCAGATTGGTATTTGGACTACTTACATCAACACAGAGTACAGTGAAAAAGTGTGGTGGGGAGGTCGGGGCTACATTGGCGTCAGATGCAGAAAATTTTTTTTCTGAAGTATGCTTCATAGCAGCCTCGCTAGTGTGACAGACGCTTGTGTCAAGATATGAAACTTCTTCCATAGGGTTTATTAGATTTTTCTTTCCTTGTGCACACAGCCAATTTTGCCATCAGCAATTGTGATAAAGTTAACCGAATGTTCAACGTTGGATATTGAGTGAGTCTGTGTCTAGACAGTTAGCATTACTAGAGGTCGAGGACAAGAAGTTATGAGGTCTGTACCGAGAAAAGGGATCTGCCAGCACACCCACATACACGAACGAGAAAGAAAGAGAGAATGAGAGAGAGAAAGAGAGAGAGAGAGAGAGAGAGAGAGCGAAGAGAGAGAGAGAGAGAGAGAGAGAGAGAGAGAGAGATGTGCTCAGCTGCTCTGAAATAATTATTAAGCATAGGTTCTGTCACATTTAAGGATTTTAATCATTAGATAGAGTATACAAAACGAGGGAATATCTCAAGTTGTTGCAACCTGAAGCAGACGCCAGAAAGTTTCGTTTCAAATATCTTATTCGTGTACTATTGTATTATGCTAACGATCCAACCAATGGACTGTCTCTTTGGGGCAAACATGCAGCTTGTACTTGAAAAGCAGCTGTGACAATCGCTGTCCGAGATACCTTGTATACCAGAGCTGCAACTTAGTTAACATGTATTAGTTATTCCTTTGTTATTAGAAACGACATCTGTCGTGAGCAGTTACATATGTAGCGTGAACAGAATATAATATCAATAACTGCACGAAAATTGCTGCAGTCACCACAGACGCCTACTGTAGCGGCAACACAGCAGACAGACCAGCGTTGCAGGTTGCCGACTCCACCCCGAAGTTTGGCTGACCCGAGAGTGTTTACAAGCAAGTATCACAGTTGACAACAAACACGTAGGTGCGTCCAATATCCATAAGAGGGCATCAACCAGCATCAGAGGAAGAGGGCGCGACGATCAACGAACTATCTTCTGGCGATCATGTGTGTGCAAATAGTCCCGGAAATATCCTTCCGCCCGGGGCTAGATAAGCCGGTGGCCAGCCATTCAGCGGGCAGTTCTCAACTCGCCGAGTGCGGAGAAGAGCGGCCGGTCCAGCGGTATGCCACCTCAACCATCCTCTCTTCCGCAACGATTGGGATACGTCGCTTTCCTCGAGTTACGCTATCTATCAGCTGCTAACAGCCGACTTCGACGTGGAACAGTTGTATGGGTATAGAGTCGAAGGGAACTCTAATTGTAGGAATTAGTTGTTATTTACTTGATCCGCAGAAGGAATCCTTATTGTTTTGTTGGTTTTGAAGAGTATGCTACTGTCGATCTATTGTATTTTCCTTGATAAATAAGTTGGCAAAAGAGTTGGTTGTTGCTCAGTAGATTTAGTAAAAGTAGTTGTCAAAATGCTTACCGTTAAATCCGCTAATAATGTCAGCTTACTGAGAATGAAGCTCGCAAATGAATTGGCCATTACTAAGACTTAATGGCACTTTTTACTACATTGAGAAGTATAGGGGGAATTAATATGACACGTTTTAAACTTGTAGTCCTCGAACACAGTTTAAAGATACGAGAGACTTAAGAACATAAATTACACATGCTGTTCCACGCCAGGACCACATGTTCTGGGTTTCCTGCAGACCCACCTCTGCTGCAGTAACAGGTGTATCATTGTTCCAGAGTGAAATGGTGTGGTAACTGGAAACGTACTTAGAAGTTGAAATACGCATGATATTACGATCACTGTAGGCAAAACATCTAAATTTTACACAGATTCACGGTGAAATTCTGGAGATATATGGAATGCTACATCTAGCCATAGTGAAATTGTTCGAACAACGGGGCCAAGAGCCCCGCAGGCATGGATGATGATGATCGGGGAGTTAAGATCTTGCAGCCGGCCGGAGTGGCCGAGCGGTTCTAGGCGCTTCAGTCTGGAACCGCGCGACCGCTACGGACGGAGGTTCGAATCCTACCTTGGGCATGGATGTGTGTGATGTCCTTAGGTTAGTTACGTCTAAGTAGTTGTAAGTTCGAGGGGACTGATGACCTGAGATGTAAAGTCCCATAGCGCTCAGAGCCATTTGAACCATAAGACCTTGCACCATGGGATTCCGTCTATTTGCCAAGTTGAAAGAAAATATGGGGAAAGAGGTTTTCCGACGATGAGACGTACTCACAGCTGTTCTCGAATGGCTTAATGACCAAGGAGCGGATTTCTACTGTCGAGTAACTGAACGATTGTTAGGGCATTCCAGTCGTTGCTTACAGAGACTTGGAGATTGTTGAAAAACGGTGTCGCGTATCTGTGCCACGTTGAAGTGCATTTCAGCGTTCAATAAAAGTTACTTGGCCTGCTATAATAATTTGTAACTTTCTGAAGTTCCCTCTTAAGAAATGTCTCTCTGTTGGTTTTTCATTAATTTTTTTTGTACAGCAGAATTAAGAAATGATTTGTTATGATACCAATTTCATCAAAAGAAATTTAGAATCGACGGACAAAATCCCTTAGCTCCTCATTCATTTCATTTGTTTACTGCTTACTCTGTTTCGTTCACACATCAATCTTAAAGATATCAAAACTAAACAACACACAGAAATACATATTTTTGACTGAGAATTAGCCTGTATCAAAATGAATCATCCTGGTTCGACGTGTTACTGCTTCTGATGCAATAGACATAAAAATTTAAAATGCTGCTTCCATTGAGAGGAAGGAAATCTGTCTCTTTCGTTGTAGAATACCTTGCAGTAATAGCCTGTTAATACTTTTTTGTTTCCCGATATGAGCAAATGTTTCTTGCTTCCTGATAAATACGCGATAGCAGAATAGACTATTAAAGACAGCTGAGATGAATGCATATCGATTTTACGTGCACGAGACAAACATCAAAATAGAAAACAGCACTTTCATTGCAATAAATAATAGCTGAAACTCGTATGGATATTCGGTACATAGACGATTCCACGAAAACAATACCTAAGACTCTGTCGACTGTCCCATTCGTGGTAAGTTCCAGTTATCCCTACATCTTGTAGCAGTCATATTATTTTTGGCACAGTGTATTTATTCATGTCATGAGCTTCTGATTTTTTTTTTTTTTTTTTTTTTTGTGCACCTAGTGACGTAAACACAGTAACTGCAAATTCTTGATTATACTGCAAATGTTCACATGAATTTTGCAAAAGTGCCCTTGCGTTAGGAAACGTACGCTAAATCTAAGACACTGATATTATCAAAGCATTGTCAGGAATTTATTTATAAGGGAAAGAAATAACCCACTCAAAATTTTCCTGAAATATTTTGCTAGCCGAACTCAGTTAATTTTGCCTAGACTTCAGTTCATATAGCACTTGTGCAGCGAATGCACCTTATGCCTGATCAGGGAAAACACTGGATGAACGGCAACGTTACAGTATGACGGCCATCTGGAAACTGTGACATCTTTTAGCGTAGCCAAGATATGTTCAGGTTTAGGGAGGGCCAAGTAGTTTATCTGGCCATTGAATCTTATGCTCATTTGCAGTGTACATGTAGGGCCTCAGAACTGATACCAACTCACTCCATATCGGAGAATATCTTTGCTTGGTTCGAGCCGTCTTGGTACTTACGGAGGGGCGCAGTTTTCTTTTTTCTGTCGTATTCGTTGCCATATTGGGTCTGAGGGATATGATGTACTGCCATCACTATTCTCTGATGTCCCATCTCTGTCTGCAAAGTATCAGTATTTGCAAGGTAGGCACGTAGAGTTTTTATTCCGAGTGACGGGACTATCTTTGTAGAGGCAATACATGCTCACGAGGAGAACACGGCAAGTGCCGTAAACCAGTTTCCCATAAGCTTCGCTCAGTGGAAGGAAAGCCAAAATAAGCGAACACTGCCGGCCGCTGTGACCGAGCTGTTCGAGGCACTTCAGTCCGGAACCGCGCGACTGCTACGGTCGCACGTTCGAATCCTGCCCGGGCATGGATATGTGTTATGTCCTTAGGTTAATTAGGTTTAAGTAGTTCTAAGTTCTAGGGGACTGATGACCTCAGATGTTAAGTCTCATAGTGCTCAGAGCCATTTTTTAAAGTGAACACTCGACCGCTTCTGAGCAAACAAGCGTCAAAGTTTGCAATGTAATTTCGATGCCTTTCCGCCCATCTGGTGGCATTTGGCTAGCGTCGCGGCTTCTCGCTTTTGCGTCCCGTGTTTGATATTTCTTGATATATGTTCCCATATCCATAGAAGGTTACTACCCGATTGTTTCCTATCAAGTTCTGGGATACAAGGTCGTTATATTAATTGTAAAATTACAACTAGGTTTCACAGTAAGTTTAATATATATGTTTATGATATTTTCAGCTGTTAGAATCTTCTTAAATTCTCATATTCTTATATTTTATTCTTAAGTTTATTCTTCAGGAAGATCCTGTGCATTCCCTTGGATGATACAGTTCGTAGAAGCATTCGAAACAGAAATCCCGAATGTCACGAGCTTTGTGCCAAAGCCAGTTTGCCACAGAGAATTTCACTCGGGGAAAGAAACGTCGTTAAAATTGCTGAAGACTTCAGGCACTGGCAATAATTTTGCGGCAAACCACACATAACACATCACTTTTTCGAAAATTGGCGATTGCAGTTGATTAAGTCGAGATAAACTATAGAAATTTCAAAACAATTTCAAAAAAATTTCCACCCGTTTATTTTTATTTTTATTTTTTAATTCATTCACTAGACATGCAGTTAGTAGACGCGTAAAGACAACATCATTTCTATCTACATTGGAAAACATTCGTGTAGTAATATTCTACGAACATGGATAGAAAAATAAAAAACGAAAATAAAATAAAAATAATAATCTGGTTTCGAACACGGGGCGCAAAAACGTGAAGCTGTGACACTAGTCACCGTGTCGCCGCTCCGGTTGAACTATTTACTCGCTGAGAGGCAGTTAAAGTACCTCGAACACTTTGGGCATCGATTTCTCAGAAACGGTCGAATATCTACGGATAAGCTGAGACACGTGTTCCCTTATTTTGACAGATCTTCCACTGAGCGAAGTTTTTGTAAAATCGGGTTATGGCACTTGATGTATTCACCTCGTCAGTAGCATCCAAATGGGAAAAAAATCGCCTGTGGTCTATTTAAGGAACAACCATCACATTCAGCTGATGTGATTTACGGAAAGCATTGAAAACCTAATCTGGGAAGTTGAAGATGTCTGTGGGAGAAGCGTGGTGACTCCATGGCCCTCCATATCGCTTCCGTATGGCGCCACTGGCAGGGTATGACTGGTCGGTACTGAATGACCGGTACGCAGAGATGGTACATACAGGGCGGTTTTCCTAAATGGGGACAAACTGCATGGAAACCATTCCCGAGAGTATAAGAATCAAGAGACCTCATATGGATTATGGCCAGAAACGCGTTCCACGAGAGATAATGAAATCTTCCTTTCGTGCTTTAATTAGTTCTTAACACAGTTATGAAATTTAAAATACACTCCTGGAAATTGAAATAAGAACACCGTGAATTCATTGTCCCAGGAAGGTGAAACTTTATTGACACATTCCTGGGGTCAGATACATCACATGATCACACTGACAGAACCACAGGCACATAGACACAGGCAACAGAGCATGCACAATGTCGGCACTAGTACAGTGTATATCCACCTTTCGCAGCAATGCAGGCTGCTATTCTCCCATGGAGACGATCGTAGAGATGCTGGATGTAGTCCTGTGGAACGGCTTGCCATGCCATTTCCACCTGGCGCCTCAGTTGGACCAGCGTTCGTGCTGGACGTGCAGACCGCGTGAGACGACGCTTCATCCAGTCCCAAACATGCTCAATGGGGGACAGATCCGGAGATCTTGCTGGCCAGGGTAGTTGACTTACACCTTCTAGAGCACGTTGGGTGGCACGGGATACATGCGGACGTGCATTGTCCTGTTGGAACAGCAAGCTCCCTTGCCGGTCTAGGAATGGTAGAACGATGGGTTCGATGACGGTTTGGATGTACCGTGCACTATTCAGTGTCCCCTCGACGATCACCAGTGGTGTACGGCCAGTGTAGGAGATCGCTCCCCACACCATGATGCCGGGTGTTGGCCCTGTGTGCCTCGGTCGTATGCAGTCCTGATTGTGGCGCTCACCTGCACGGCGCCAAACATGCATACGACCATCATTGGCACCAAGGCAGAAGCGACTCTCATCGCAGAAGACGACACGTCTCCATTCGTCCCTCCATTCACGCCTGTCGCGACACCACTGGAAGCGGGCTGCACGATGTTGGGGCGTGAGCGGAAGACGGCCTAACGGTGTGCGGGACCGTAGCCCAGCTTCATGGAGACGGTTGCGAATGGTCCTCGCCGATACCCCAGGAGCAACAGTGTCCCTAATTTGCTGGGAAGTGGCGGTGCGGTCCCCTACGGCACTGCGTAGGATCCTACGGTCTTGGCGTGCATCCGTGCGTCGCTGCGGACCGGTCCCAGGTCGACGGGCACGTGCACCTTCCGCCGACCACTGGCGACAACATCGATGTACTGTGGAGACCTCACGCCCCACGTGTTGAGCAATTCGGCGGTACGTCCACCCGGCCTCCCGCATGCCCACTATACGCCCTCGCTCAAAGTCCGTCAACTGCACATACGGTTCACGTCCACGCTGTCGCGGCATGCTACCAGTGTTAAAGACTGCGATGGAGCTCCGTATGCCACGGCAAACTGGCTGACACTGACGGCGGCGGTGCACAAATGCTGCGCAGCTAGCGCCATTCGACGGCCAACACCGCGGTTCCTGGTGTGTCCGCTGTGCCGTGCGTGTGATCATTGCTTGTACAGCCCTCTCGCAGTGTCCGGAGCAAGTATTGTGGGTCTGACACACCGGTGTCAATGTGTTCTTTTTTCCATTTCCAGGAGTGTAATTATCGAAAAGAAACGCTTCAAGAATGCTATGGAGCTGACTTTCTATGCTTAACAGAATGGAGGAATCATTCAAATATGGGATTTTACTTTTAATGTTTCCTGTTAAGTTATTCTCCTTTGTTAAATTTTATCAGTTCCAGATAGTACAACCCAAAGTTGGTCGGCAGTTCGCTCAATGACGCTTAACCGTGTAAGTTAGCTAATATTACCACAAACATGTAAAAATACTTTGCAAACGAGGTTATCGTACTTCGTTAGAAAATTCAGGTTCGTTTAAGCAACAGAATATTTAACGACAAAGCGCTGAAGTCGCCTGACCGTTATTTCATCAAACTTATCGTCTCCAACTCAGTTCGAACGGCCGAATATTATATTTTCGTGTTCTATTAATCAGGAACGGAATGTTGGTGTACATTGAAGTGACAAGTCATGGGATAGCGATAAGCAAATATACAGATGGGCGTACACAAGGTATAAAAGGGCAGTACATTGGCGGAGATGTCATTTGTACTCAGGTGATTCATGTGAAAAGATTTCCGGCTTGATTATGGCCGCACAATGGTAATTAACAGACGTTGAACGCGGAGTGGAAGTTGGAACTATACGCATGGGACATTTCATTTCGAAAATCGTTAGGGAATTCAATATTCCGAGATCCACAAAATCAAGAGTGTGCCGAGAATACCAAATTTCAGGCATTGGCAGATGGCCTTCACTTAACGACCGAGAGCTGCTGCGTTTGCGTAGAGTTGTCACTGTTAACAGACAAGAAACACTGCGGTAAATAACAGTAGAAATCTATGTGGGACGTGCGACGTACGTATCCTTTACGACAGTGCAGCGAAATTTGACGTTAATGGGCTATGGTAGCAGACCTTTGCTAACAGCACATCGCCTGCAGCGCCTTTCATGGGCTCGTGACCATATCTGAAAGCCCCTAGACGACTGGAGGACCGTGGCCTGGTTGGATGATTCCCGATTTCAGTGCTGAGAGCTGATGGTACTGTTCGACTGTGGCGAAGACCCCATGAAGCCGTGGACCCAAGTTGTCAACAAGGCACTGTGCAAGCTGACGGTGGATCCGTAATGGAGTGGGCTGTGTTTACACGGAATGGACTGTGTCCTCTGGTGCAACTGAACAGACCATTGACTGGAAATGGTTGTTTTTGGCTACTTGGAGACTGTTCGTTCCCAAACAACGATGGAATTTTTTGTAGATGACAATGTGGCATATCACCAGACCACAGTTAGTCACGATTGGTTTTAAGAACATTTTGGACAGTTCGAGCGAATGATTGGGCCAGTCAGATCATCCGACATAAATCCCATCGAACATTTATGAGGCACTATCTAGAGGTCAGTTTGTGCACAAAATTCTGCACTGGCAACACTTTCTCGATTGTGAACGGCTGTAGTGGCAGCTTGCCTCAATATTCCTGCAAAGGACTTCAAACGACTTGTTGAGTGCCTGCCATGTCGAGCTGCTGTGCTGCACTATACTCGGCGAAAGAAGGTTGGTCATGATATTAAGATGTATCCCATGACTTTTGTCACCTCATTGTAATCAACACCTAAATAAAAAGCTTTATCTCACACAATGGTCATTATTTCAAATAGCAACAAACTGCATAACAATTACGTTTACTCTATTCGGCATCTGGAAAGAGAAGGACAATTACAAAAAAACCTCAGAGTCGATGATCATCACAGATACAATTTTCGTATGAAATCTGGTTTCTACTGTATTGCTGTACTACTTGCTGGTCGTCGATAATAATTATATGTTACACATGAGAATCGTATGAGCTTATGTTTTTGTTTGGTGTAAGGGGGATTGCACGAAAAATAGCGTTATAGTACACCCACTTGAAGATGGAGATAAAGGATCATTGACCGTGACCCCTTCATCTCCACGATGCAGGTGACCCGCCAGGACAGTGTAAGTCAAACGACTGTGAGAAATATGCTCCTCGACTATACCACTATCTATATCACTTACAATGTTGTCAGGCCTCATTACCTACGGAATCGCCTCCACAGCGACAGTTTTGTCGCTGGTTCCGTTGCACAGAAGTGCTGGGATTTCTGTCTTCCATCCTACTCGCGGATGAGACCCCATTACGAGGGGCGCTATTGTCGACCTTCATAGCACCGACCTGTGGGTTACGGAGAATGCCGATGGTACAATGGAAGCCAACTACCACCACCGATTCAACCTCAGTGTGTCGGTGGGGATTATCTGCGACGCCTCATTTGACTTGCCATCCTTACACAGCACCTCACATGGGAGGCATACCTGCGTTTCCTACAGGTGACCTATGATCCCCTGTCGGAAGACGTGCCTTTGGTGGTAGAAGAGTAATGTCGCTACTACATTATGGTGCTCCAACTCGCTGCCCACTTAGGCGTGGAGCTAAAACAACAGCACAGACAAAGGATTCCCACTTGACTAGTGTGTACCCATGTGTGCGTTCAATCATTGAAACCTACATTCTTGCAACTGATTCAAAGCACTCTTAATTTTTAACAGGAAGATAGGTGTATTGTCACCCATTAGTGGAGACAGTATTCTGTCAACTGTAACATCAAAAATTCATTAGATCAACTCTATAAATAAACAAACACAGAAGTACACAGAATGTTTAGATACTTACTAGCAATGTCCTCACCCAGATGGGGACGTCTGTGCCCTTATTATCCCCTCCCCCAGAGCAATGATCACATGTATGTATCTTAGCAGATAGACAGATTAATACTGAAGTAAATTCAACTGGTGCATCTATGTCCTATGTATAGTCACTGAGGGGTAGAGCGCGGAAGGAAGGGAGGACATTTGCCCATCTGTCTTGTGGGTGGGGCCAAATCTTATGCATCTGACCAACAGGATAACAGCTAGAGCTTCTTCAGCCAATAACAGAAGAGATCTAGGGGGAAGGGAGTGGGGAGGATGTGGGTACCTCTGCCTGTGGGCCTTAAATATCTAGACCAATGGTTCCCAACAGGTGGTCCGCGGACCCCCCAGGGGTCCGCGAGCTGTGCCAGAGGGGTCCGCAAGATGCTATTAGAATAAAAAATATATTGAATATATTTCGTATGATAACAGATTTTTTGTTTTGGTCGCTTCCTGCATGAGCAGAGCTTTAGCGGATGCTAACTTCTGCGACTAGCGTCTTCCTAGAGTGTAAAAAGATCAGCAGTGAGCATGAGCAACTTCTTATTCATACAGAAGTAAGATGGATTTCAAAAATGGTTCCAATGGCTCCGAGCACTATGGGACTTAACTTCTTTGGTCATCAGTCCCCTAGAACTTAGTACTACTTAAACCCAACTAACCTAAAGACATCACACACATCCATGCCCGAGGCAGGATTCGAACCTGCGACCGTAGCAGTCGCGCGGTTCCAGACTGTAGCGCCTAGAACCGCTCCGCCACTACGGCCGGCTAAGATGGATTTCTCGAGGTAGGATCTTGTCAAGATTTTTTGAACTCAGAGGCGAGGTTCGTGTCTTCCTTCTTGACACAAAGTACGCGGATTTTCTCACTAACTTCTCTTGGCTTTGCTCAGTTGCGTACTTAGCCGATGTGTTTGAACACTTGAATGTGTTAAACTTGAGTTTACACGGAAAAAATGTAGACATGTTCAAAGTTGAGGATAAGATTAGTGCTATGGTCAAAAAGTGTCAGATCTGGGCGTCAAGGATAGAAAACGAGTCACTAACTAACTTTTCTACTTTAAAACAATTCTTGGAGCCATCAGAGGAGAGTTTGCCTGACCAGATCAAGATCAATGTAGCCGAGCATCTACGCAGCCTAGCCACCACTTTTAGAGAGTATTTCCCTGAACCTGACCCTGACGACAGATGGATTCGAAATCCCTTCAGCTGTGAAGAAATAGACAGAATCCAAGGCCTCACTGAAGAAGATTAAGATTAACTTGAGGATCTGTCCAGCTGTGGTACGATGATAAACATTTTCATCGGTGAAAAAATTACGGATTTCTGAGCATCAGCACGCAAGGACTACAAGAAACTTGGAGATTAGCCAATGAAAAAATCCTTCCATTTGCAACCACATATCGGTGTGAGCAAGCATTTTCTTCCATGTGTTTCATGAAAAACAAATATAGGAATCGGCTCGACATGCGGTCGGATTTCAGAATGAAAGTATCAAGTTTGGAACCCAATATTTGAGAAATAATGGTCTCAAAGGTCAGATTGAACTCATCTCATTAAGAACTGAAAATTAAAACTAACTGTATACTGATGGAGTACTCCGTTGTAGCTGTATTTTATCAAATAAGTAACACCTTGTATGAAATTAGTGTTTTCTTATTTTTCACACATGTCTGCTCAATACAATCTCAAATGTAGCACACTTGAAAGACCAATACACTCAGTTTTAATTTTTACCTGTAATTTTCAGTTCATACTCAATTTTTATTTTTTTAAGGAGTTTGTTATACTAAACACCCAGATTTGTAGACAAAGATTTTGAGCAATAATCAAAACTTTAACAATAACTATGATGGCTAAATTGAAAAAGTTTTAAGCTCAATATTTTTTTCAATAATGAATATGTCAATGTTTTTTCTAAGTACCAAAAATAGAAAACTTATAAAATGAGTCTTAATTTGGCTTTTTTAGGTACTTAATACTGTGATATGACAAGGTACTAGTCATGCTTGATGAGGGGGTCCTCGAAAAAATTTGTTGGGAACCCCTGGTCTAGACCTTATGACCCCCAACCATGTGGAGGTTATAATGCCAGCCTTGAATGTCTAGAACATATGACCTCTAGATGTATGGAGGATATAATATCTAGACACTATAATGGCTACATGTGTGATATGTATTATTCAACGTCTCTGTCTGGGTTTTTGAGGCAGACCCCTATATTTATTCGATCAAAAACTCGGGGTGCATGAGGCATAGAGAAAAAGAGCTGCATACGCCATCTAGATCAGGCAGTGTGCTGACTCGAGTGTGTCTGCCCCTCATGCAACTGGGGGTTAGAGGCATGCAACAGCTGACAACTACTAGCATCTCTGAACACTGTAATGATGTATTCGAAGTGTGTGAACACTTGCTTAATGTTTTAAAACATTAATTAAGCATCCCTACACCTCTTCTAGTACTGGTAACTTCGTCTGCTACAAGTACAAATGATTGGTGGGCTACTTAAAGGGGTTATGTTTTGATGTGAATAAAAAGTTCCTGATTCATATTCAATAATGCTCAAGATCATAATGTTTAAATAATGCACTAAAACACAGTAATTGTTTTAACAAAGAAACTATCTTGCATTTTCTTGAAATTCATGTAATTCCATATCTAGTACTGCACCTGCGATGCCTTGTGAGAGTTGCAGCGCGCTTTTATAACGTGGAGAGACCCAGAAACGTTTCTAAGTGTTTTAAATAAATAGACCATGCAATATGCAAGCTATCTCAATTGGATTTTTAAATTTCCCACCATTTTTACACTGGGCTATTTCCACTGTGGTGGTATAGTGACAGGCTTATGTCAAACAGCCACTTTTGATTGTGATTTCATAGTGTCAGCTATCTACAGTCATAAATTATCCTAACTGGGTAATAAATACCAGTGATAAGGATAATAAGTTGTAGGAATATGGAAATGGGTAGTCCTAACTGGGTAATCTATTAGATCATAAATGAACACTGGATAACAGCCCTAGTGGCCAAGGGGGGGGGGGAGGAGGGGGGTAGGTTGAGAGGGAGAGGGAGGTAAGCATCTAGACGTTCAAGGTCAGCAGTCCAACCAACAGCATAACAGCCTGCCATTTACATGTAAGGCAGTTGACCAACAGCTACAGGGCAAGGGGAAGGGGAAGTGACCTTGCAAGGATAATTTCACAGAGTTATTTGGTAAGCGTGATAGCGTTACGGAGATGTTTAGCAAACTCAAGTGGCAGACTCTGCAAGAGAGGCGCTCTGCATCGCGGTGTAGCTTGCTGTCCAGGTTTCGAGATGGTTTCTGGATCAGGCATCGAATATATTGCTTCCCCTACTTATACCTCCCTAGGAGATCACGAATGTAAAATTAGAGAGATTCGAGCGCGCACGGAGGGCTTTCCGGCAGTCATTCTTCCCGCGAACCATACGCGACTGGAACAGGAAATGAGGGGGGGGGGGGGTAATGACAGTGGCACGTAAAGTGCCCTCCACCACACACCGTTGGGTGGCTTGCGGAGTATACATGTAGATCTAGATATAGAAGCCACAGGTGGGGAGGGGTCATAAATCATTGGTCCATGAAGTACATAGACCCTCACTCTCTTTGTACTATTCGAGAAGAGTGGACATGTGCCGGCACTGTCTTCCCTTCCATTTTTGCACAACACAAACCCAACACTGCATCGTACAAGCACTCATCACAGGACACAAATACACACTTGTCACTTCAGGACAGGTCAGAGGAAATCAATGGCAAACCACCTTCACTAGGACCTTGCCTACAACAGCAAGGCAGGATTCCTACTTCGTTAAGATGGTGTCATTCCCTGAGTAAGGGACTACTTTCACCTACACATGTTATCATTACTAAGGGCAGTAAAAATGAAAAAAAATCCTTTGTCCTCTTGGTGTACAGCATATTTTCCTTGTGTACGAATGAAGTGAATGATCGTCTCAGCTAACAAAATTTTATATTATTATACCCTGGAAAAATATTTTCATTGCGGCTTAGAACTTGTTTCTCTCATGTATCGAACTTTCTAAGCGAGCTCGTGAGAAATTTCAAATGTAAGTGAAGTTAAATTATTCTCAAAATAAATTTTCTTGTTTCAGGCAACAAACGGTCTTAAAAGAAGGGACAACGCTTCCTCCACCTGATTACCTTATGACTCAGCTCATAGAGCTCTCCAATGCAGAAAATCCACCTTGTGCCAACTGTGACAAGAGAGACAAGGCTTCCATGTACTTTTGTTCCACGTGTGGTAAGATATTGTACAGTTTTTTTTCCCATTGTAATTAATTTATCTTTTGAAAAATGTAGCTGATGTGGGCCACAAGAAAAATCAGTTACTTATTTGAGTAATAAAATTTACAACGCAGACCATTTTTGAGGGAATGTTCCCCTAACATCTGTGATGTAACTTCTCAACTTACAGGGTTTCTTTTTAAGTGCAACTGTTACCACTATGTCTCAACACATTTAAGAAGTCAGTTGCTGCTCATATGTATTGGTGCCATTAAATCATATACAGTATTAATAGTCCAAATTACAGCTGTGACTTGAGCTGTCCGAGCATGCTTCAAAGACCAGCTTAAAGCGTCAGTTTGCCTGCTATTGGCCCTTACAAACAAAAAGGAGAGGCCTAATCATACGACCCGCAGAGTTTGGGCGTGATGTTTAATGTAAAAGATGCTTATTTTCGAGAATTTTAAAGAATCCATGAGGTGTGAAACCAATGTTCCATGACATTGACCTGAACGTTTTTTGAAAAGGGATGCATAGTGAGGCAAACCGTTTCACATTACTTATTTTCGAGTGGTGCCAAATTATTACGCCGAAGTTTCAGTTTGTCGCGACGTCTGCCATCTCCCTGTAAGCTATTTGAGCACTCCCTTCGGACTGGCTCAAAGCATTATAGACCACCTCAAAGCCTCAGTGGACATACTTTTCGTTAGCAAAGTGAATCCACAAAAAAGAATGTTATTCCATACACCAGTGTATCACAGTAGAAACCAAACAAGTTTCGATTAAAGAGGAGGAGGAGATTAGTGTTTACCGCCCCGTCGACAACGAGATCATTAGAGACGGAGCACAAGCTCGGATTAGGGAAGCAAGGGAAGGAAATCGGCCGTGCCGTTTGTCAAAGGAACCATCCCAGCATTTACCTGAACCGATTTTAGGAATATCACGGAAAACCAAAATCAGTGTGGCCGGACGCAGGTTTTAACCGTCGTCCTCGCGATGTGAGTCTAGTGTGCTAACCACTGCGCCATCTCGCTAGGTATGTTTCGACTAACAAACATCACCTAGACAGTGGAAGCACATATAACACTGAATGCAAAATCCGTGTATTTATTCAGCTAGATATCTTTCAGTTTCAGTTCGATGACGGGAGACTGTATCAGTTACTATGGAGTGAGTCGAGATGTTATCTTGTGAAGACTGCAATTAACAGTTAACCAGAGGGGCAAAAATTCAAAGACATTCAGGAAAATCTTTGTGGAATTTGTTACAAAATTTGCATCTTCCTTTTTTTTTTGCATTGATTGTTTGTTGGACAAATTTTACGCGTTTGGGTTCAAGAATTTACGCGTGAGGTAATATTATCATTGTGCCTTTCATTTGTTTTACTATTTCGTGTTATCTGTCGGTTATTCTTTGTTGATTGATTATGATAACTGCGTTTACTCGTTTACTGTTATTTCAGGACAAGCTCTATGCAATCACTGCCGTGAAAACACACATCGTGCTAAAATGTTTTCTACACATGATGTTGTCCACATGTCAAAATGCTCAAAGGAAGGACATAGAAGGGTACGGCTAACCATATACGCATTTGAGTGACTGTTTTATCGTATTTTAACAGACGTCTGATTGACACATTCTTTTTTTCAGTGTGCAGTGCATGGAGAGCAGTACATAATGTTTTCAAACACTCAGAAAAATATGTTGTGTGTCAACTGCTTTCGCGACACACCTACCGAAGCTAGACTCCACTGTGTTGATATAGACACAGCATATTCTCAGGGATGTAAAAAGTTGGACAGAGCTGTTTTGGTAAGTTGGTTCGTATACAAGAGGAACCGGTAATACTAACAGAAGAATGTACTGTAGTTACTTAATTGTTGGTTTCTTTTCTTTATTTTCAGTCGACTTTAAATTTTTGCCTATGAATGTGAGCCTGAATGATCCAGAGGAAATGATCTCTGTCGAAACCTTTATGCAAACAATAATTATTAAATCATAACCATAAGAAAATAAGTGTTTCTAGTGTATGACGAATGTCAGACGCACTTTGTACATAATTTCATAAACGTCGTTTATTGTCTTCTTCAGTTAACCCAAACTGATCAGAGCCTTTCTCCTCGAGCAATTAACTATGTTGTTTCACTATGAACATCGATATTCGGGTGCTGTAGCTCAGGTACTATGTCGATTGTGTTGGTATTTGCTGACAAGCACCTCCATGTTTTCTCATAGAGTCACTCTTTGTTTCTGTTACCCCTACCGTCATTTTCCAGCGTGTTCTAATTCCACCACCATTTTTAATGATCAGACACCTGACTATCAACCCTTCTGGGATTCAAACCCTCTGCCCTGTGTATCACTTTTTCTGAGGC
This sequence comes from Schistocerca americana, assembly GCF_021461395.2. Taxonomy (NCBI): domain Eukaryota; kingdom Metazoa; phylum Arthropoda; class Insecta; order Orthoptera; family Acrididae; genus Schistocerca; species Schistocerca americana. The sequence goes on from NC_060130.1 coordinate 87,459,122, forward strand.
TGTAATTCTGAGAAAATCTTAAAGTATTTAACTGACTGGCACCTTGCTATTACAGCAGTGTGTTACATTATTTGTTTTGTGGCTTTATATCTACATCTACATTTACATCAGTACTCCGCAAGCCACCTATAGGTGTCTGGTGAAGGGTGCTTCTCGTACCACTGATTGATTCCCCTGAGCCTCTGTATTAGCTCTAATTTCGCGATTTGTCTCATCGTGATCGTTTCGCGAGGTGTATGTCGAAGAAAGTAATATTTCGCCCACCTTTTCCGGGAAAGTAGTCTCTCAAAATATGAATAGTAAAAATCCTGTGTGATGCACAACGCCTCTCTTGTAGCGCTTGCCACTGGAGTTTGTTGGGCATGTCTTTAACGCTCTCGCGTCGACTAAACGATCCCGTGACGGAACGCGCCGCTCTTCGCTGGACCTTCTCTGTCTCTTCTAGGAGTCCTACGTGGTAAAGCTCCAATATTGAGGAACAATAAATGAGAGAATTCTCGAGAACTACCGAATTCATAACCAGTTTTACTTACGTACACAATAGTAGTTTCGCCTACTTTTCTTCAGCCATTTTCGCTGGTAATGTTGACATGCGTGTTGGAAACTCTCCACGCTCAATAAGGCGCTATAATAATGAATATTATGGAAGAAGTGTTCTATTTGAGTTATTGGCTTAATACATTGATATCTGGATGGTCTAAGCCAAGCATGTTAAAACCATTTTTTTCCTTATTCACTCTCTTTTTGTAATGTGATGGTCTAAGCGTGGGACGTGTGCTCAGTCGGGTAATACTCATTCAGTTCCTATGAAAAACATATGAGAACTTAGGATTTCATCTGAAAAGTCGCCATATCTTAAAGTAGACGAGGCCTATGGCACCATATCCAGCACATCTAGTACGATATGTCATAGCTGTATGATGGCTAGTGCCGACTTGCATAGCTCCAGAATTAAAGCACAGAAAGAGGCAATTAAACAGTAAGTCTTCCAGTACTCGTAACACCAATGGAACGGGAAGAAACCCTAATATGTAGCAGAATGGGAAGTACCATAAGCAATGCATTTCACAGTTGTTTGCAGAATACGTATGTAACTGTAGATGTGGATCTAGATGTTTGGCTGCTTTCTTTATGTTATTAGACGTCTAGTTATTTTTGTATGTTACAGCGAGATTAAAATTTGGTTTGGAGCCAGGTGAAAGTCTCCCCCGCAGTTGTCCTGTAATATACTGTAAGTTGCACAATTATAACACTCCTAAGCTATAGGGCAGTCATCAGGTCGTTTATACAGATATCTGCTACCTTTAGTAAACTGTAGTATGACGAAGACGTACTGTCACGGCTTCGTATGAAGCATCTATACAACGATTGGAATTCACGATATCCAGTTTTATTGCGCTATACGATAAGTTCGTTGATTTGAAAAAAAGCGTATGGGGCCTGAAGAGGGTAAAATGAATTGACGAAATTGGTTGATTTCAAAATAACATAAAATATCTTAAAGTGTACAGCTGTTGATAAAGTTTATTGACATTGAAAAAAACCATTTTGGATGTCGTGCTTACGAGGAATGGTGAGAATCTGTGCCACAGAGTGTGTCGGGAATAATGCACATGGACCGATACCTGCACAAACTTGCGTAGATTAGGTTGATCTACTTTTCGTTCCATAGTGAGGAGATCATCTAGGTTGTAGAAAATGTCAGAAAAACAAGAATACAAAATAAATATTTACAATGAAAAACAATTCTGCTAAGGTACCTTCCACGTATCCTATGTGGAATGATGGTCATACAGGAAAAAATCATTTTACAACACTTATTTACAATGATCACATTACTGCGCTGAATTTGTACAGAAGTCTGATTGTAGACCCTACCAATACTCACATTCTTCGATATTATTAGTAACATGCACTCCATCAGTTGGGTTCACTAAGAAATTCATCAATGGAGTTGAAGGAGTTGGCCACCTGTAAATTATTTAGGCTCTTTTTAAACTGAACTTTTCGGTATTTAAACTTTTTATGGCGGTTGTCAAGTTATTGAAAATGTGTGTTCCTGAGTAACAGATGCCTTCTTGGAACACATGAAGTGACTTCAAATCTTTGTGAAGATTATTCTCATTTCTAGCATTTACTGATTTAATGAACTGATCTGTTCGTTTGAAAAAGAGATATATTTTTAATGACAAATTTCATTGAGGAATAAATATTATTAGGAAGCAGTACTTAATATCCCTAGTTCCCTAAACAGGTCTCTGCAGGAAGTTCTTGCGTTCACACCACAAATAATGCTTATTATACATTTTTGGGACCAGAAAACTTCAGCTTGGCTTGATGAGTTACCCCAAAAAATAATCCCACATAGCACTGTGGAATGAAAGTAACCTTAGTATGCCAACTTTTTAATTTTTATATCACCTATGTCTGACAATATTTGCATTGCAAATAGAGATTTGTTTAGGTACTGCAGCAGTTCTGTGGTGTTATCCTCCAAGCTGAATTTATTATCAAGCTATAATCCCAAGAATTTAATACTTTCCACCTGTTCTCTGTGTTTGTCATCATAGTTTGGGCACATACTAGTGGGATACCTCTTATAAGTTCTGAACTAGATGTAGAGAATTTCTTCGATATTAGTGACAAAGAACTGACTAGGAACCAGTTCTTAATCTCCATGAAAATTTAAGTAACTGATCTTTCTAAGACTTCACGTTATTTGCTATTTATTGCAATGTTTGTGTCATCTGCAAACAAAACAAATTTGGTATCTGATACTGTTATTGATGAAAGGTCATTTTTATACACAAGAAAAAGTAAGGGGTGCATCTAATAAGTTCCCAGTTGGATGATGCCTGACAGCTTAATACGTGTCTCTTTCCAAATGATACCCTTTGTTTCCCGTCAGAGATATATGATTTGAACCATTTTGCAGCATTTTCTGTTACACTATAATATTCTAATTTACTTAGAAGGATATCGTGATTAAAACAGTCAAATGCCTTTGACTGATCACAAAATATGCCAGTAGCCTGTGATTTAGTGTCTAATAAATTAAGTACATTTTCACTGTATTTGTAGATACTCTTGTTAATATAAGAACACTCTGGGAATCTGAACTGCAACTTTCACAATACATTACTTTCTGTCAGATTGTTAAGAAGCCGCATTATACTGTATATTCATGCCATATGCACACTGTATACATCACTTCAGTTCATGTCTTTGGGGAGTGTCCTAAAATAATCAATTCAGATTTAATAGGTTTTATATCTTACCGAGTTTTAAAACTTAACAAAGGCCACGGAATATTGGTTTTGTAGTCTAATATTATTTGTTATACTTTTCTGTGAACATAGGCCCTATTATCAATGGCTGTTTGTGAGCAGTTAGCTACCATAGCTGGACAGTTTACAGAAGCAATTAAGTTGAATGATAGTGTTACTAACTCTAATATATCCGAGCTGGAAGAGTTTCTTAAAAGTTATGTTAAAGTCACTATCAACGATTATTTCTTCGTATTTTGTTGTTAAATAGGCCAGTAGAGAGTCAAGGGGATTTATTAACAGCTTAAAGCTACCTGCAGGTGCACTGTGTACACTTGCTGTTATGAAGAATTTATTATGAAATTCTGCTTCCATCGCACATGCTTCCATATGCTGCTCTAGGCAAAATTTGACAGTCTATCTTCTCAAATTTATGACAATTCCTAGTGGCTGTGGCAACTCTATCCTCCATTTCTGCTCTACGAAAGTGAGGTGCTAACTTACATCCTGTAACAACACATCTATACTAGTGGTCACATGATGTACAGAGAGGTAGATTATGTCAACTGGGTTTGATGACTTTAACTCATCACTGCAGACAAGTAGTTTATTCTTTGTACTTCCTAGACCTCGAATATTTTGATGCAATAAAGATATCTGGTATTTCACATTGTCTGAATTAAAACTTGGTGGAAATAAAATGTCTGCTGATTGCTGAAAATTTTAAACCAACAACCGTTTGTGCTGATGCAGTACGATAGAATTCTGTTTTGTTCCTTTCTCAAACTGAATGTTTGTTTCAATCCTAATCTCTCTTAAAACTTGGCTCCTTTCTGCCCACCCAACTTTAAAAAATATATTGTTCTGAACCCTGTACACACAAGTAACTTACCACTCATGACAATGCCTCCTCCCTTAAATTTTCTGCTATTATCCCAGCAGTTTACCCTTCACTTCCCTGTTGATCTGAAGGTTGTGCCTAGTATAATCCCATCTACTGAGGAAATCATGTCAATATATGATATTGCATCGACATAAGGAGCTGTTCCAACTCCAAATTAGCTCTCCTGAGAGAAGAGCGCAAATGAGGTGGGTAATGACGTCTGAGAGCAGGTACGAACTCAACATTGGTATGTCTCACTGATGACAGAATCTTTGCCAGGTCACACTCTATACTACACCCAGGACCTCTGTCAATACTAGTACCTGGTCCAACCACTATAACCACAGTGTCTTCCTTGGTAACGTCTTTGCAAAGTCATCCTCAGTCCCTGTCCCCTGCTCCAGACCAGCACTAGTTTTTAAAAAATTGGTAACCTGGCATTGTGAACCTAGTTCATCCTGCAAAAGTTTGACAACATCTCTTGCATGAGGATCGCCTAACAATAAAACTTTATTTCTCCTTTCTGTCTTCCTGCATTCTTAGTTTTATGCTGAAAATTTATTGTGCCCTCTCTACACCTATATCCGCTTAAGGTTCATCAATTTCTAACTGAAGCAACAGCTCAAATGTATTTTTCACATTCATCACAGAACTGTCAGATGAAGTTCTAAGCCTGTTCCTTATGTTGCCTGTTGCCCCTCCTCTCTTTACCTTTCTTCATCCTTAACCTGTCCAGATCTTTCCTAGCCTTGTCTAATTCAGCCTGAAGGGCATCAGCTTTCCCCTCCAGTTCGACTATCTTCCTATTTCAGCCACATGCAAGTATCCTACAGAACCACTGAAGAGCCTCAATCACATCTCCGATTCCCGCCCCACTACAGTCACCCACATGAAATAAAAAAAAAAAAGCTGCAGCATCTATGGCACCAAAGTCTGGACCTAACAATTCTTCAACAGGCCCGGTACTTTTCCTTCATGGTAAATATAATACCTTGATGCGAATAAGTCAGTTAAATTACCGGTAAACAAGAAAACACGTTTACAAAAATCAGGCCCATACGCAACTGTATGTAAACAAACTATTAGTGCGAAGTTGCTGAATCAACAACTTACAATTTAAACTATTTTCCGACAGTATGAACTAAGTAATAAAAAGATAAGTTCTACATAAGTTGCTAGAAAGACAGACAACAGCCAGAGTATATGATTATTTCGCATTTTCTGGAATATTATATAAAAACAGTGAAGACTTTAAAATTAAACTTAAAAAACACACAGATACATGGATTTACTAAGTAATCTGTACTAAACTAACTGTCATTACAATCTAAATGACTTTTGTTTATGAGAACCCAGAAACTCGCACGTGGAACAGGTCTGCCTACAACGCACCGGATAGCATGTTTGTTTAGAATACACATAACCCAAGTGATACGAATATGAAAGCCACAGCATCTCGGAAGCGTGATGTAACTTCCTGAAAGCGTTCCGAGGAACAATGGGTATTACGCGAAGGATGTAAGAAGTGCCACAAAACCTAACAACTGGCGAAGTGACACGTCAGAGGAAGATACGTCGGCCATAGCCTTTCTCTAAAACACTGCGAGACTGGTGGATCGAAAATAACACAAACGCAGCGTAAGGCCTGTGGTGTCACCGCCAGACACCACACTTGCTAGGTGGTAGCCTTTAAATCGGCCACGGTCCGGTAGTATACGTCGGACCCGCGTGTCGCCACTGACAGTGATTGCAGGCCGAGCGCCACCACACGGCAGGTCTAGAGAGACTTACTAGCACTCGCCCCAGTTGAACAGCCGACTTTGCTAGGAAAGGTTCACTGACAAATACGCTCTCATTTGCCGAGACGATAGTTTAGCATAGCCTTCAGCTACGTCATTTGCTACGACCTAGCAAGGCGCCATTACCAGTTTATATTGAGGTTATAACATGTACCGTCAAGAGCGATGTACACCAATTGTGGATTAAAGTTGAGTATTCTACCAGTTACCTCCTGTTTTGCTAGTCTTATTTCTCTGACCTTGTTCCAGACCCTACGCCAATCTACGTGAGCTTAAAAGCGTGCATTTCGGCCTCCTCTAGCAACACGGTGTTGGCTCTTCTGCCAACACTTCAAGGCCTATACACAAACAGACCAGGAGGGTCAAAGAGTGGCTCAGATCGCCGAATGACAAACGGAATCTAATCATAGCGTCAATAGTATACTACATAATCATATTGTGGTCGAAGCTCTTTCCTTGGCAGAGAATGGTTCCTAATATGTAATAAGGTTCAAATGGCTCTGAGCACTATGGGACTTAACATCTGTGGCCATCAGTCCCCTAGAACTTAGAACTACTTAAACCTAACTAACCTAAGGACATCACACACATCCACGCCCGAGGCAGGATTCGAACCTGCGATCGTAGCAGTCGCGCGTATGTAATAAGGAAATGTGGTTCTGCTATGACGAAACTTTTTTTCTACCCATACATGTTTCAGAGAAGTACCTCTATCTTCAGTGGATTTTATTTATTGACTTATTGTTACAAATTGGTATTCATAAGTATGTTTGACATTTGCAGCACAGCTACAATTATTGCCTTCCAGTATGTCATTTTTTGTAGATCTCGGGTTTTCGCAATTTTACAGCATGTTTAAGTGGAGCTTCCTAAGACACACTGTTTCACTGTTCATGTGAGGAGAACTACAGCGGTAATGACCAGAGATAAGCCCTTGGACGTTAATGTGACAGGTACATATACTGACAAGCCAAACATTATGATCACTGTCCAATACGAGCCTGAATGCCACCTGGTGGAGTTGTGGGCCAGTGGAAGTGTATAAGCGGAGAAACAACTAATGGGGAATCATGAGACACTCCAGAAGTATGCTCCTACTGCAAGGTATACAAACCAGCTGGTTACGGAGGCTTATTAGTCTCTGACAGAGACAGGCACACACCTGCTGCTACTCAAGCAGAACACAAGACTACAATGGGGCATTCAACAAGGAAAGATAACTAAACTAAGCTGTGCCACGGATCCTGATAGAGTAATATCAAGTTGCTGAAATGCTAAGTGCACTCTGCCAATGTTGCCGGTCTTGACATCCTTGCAAACAACCATCATTCATCATTGCTGCCATATGAGAGGTCAACAGTGAACCCAAGCAGACCAGTTATGTCCCGAAACAGACAAATAGGAGAGATCACTTTCACAACATGGAATGCCAATTGGATATACCATAATGGTGGGGCTGGGACAATTCTGGCACAGCCTGCAGTTTTGCTAGATTTCCACCCTTCCACTCCCCTATCACATCAATTATGATATCATGCATTGTTACCAGATTTCTCTCCCATCCTTGCCGCTTTGATATCGGCCAATTGCCCTATGTATAAAATTGCCTATGATGTGGCTATGAAAGGAGGGCAGTTGTCCTAAGTGAAAATTGAGAGAATTTCAAACAATCCAAGATGGTACATTGTCCTGTTGGTTGAAAATTCAAGATAGACCTGAGCAATATGAGCAAAGCTTTATGATGTCAGGATACAAGATAATGATCCAACATGATGAACATGGGGATACTGGTGCAGTCTGCATCACTGTCAGCTTTGCCACACCCCTATCATGTCAGAATTCAAGATAGATGATCCGGAGATACTGGTGCTACCCTATGACGTCACAATTCAAGATGGTGATTCAAGATGGCAGACCTGGGGATACTGGTGAACCCTGTAAGACTGTCAGTTTCCTGCAGCCCTATGATATTGGAATTCAACATGGATGGCCCTGGCTTACTAGTACAGAAATATGATGTCAGAATTCAAATGGCAGTCGAAGTTGGTGGACCTGGAGATACTGGCACAGCCTGCATGGTTGCCAGCGTACTTATCCTAAGTCTAAAAAACAGTACAGAAACCCAAGTTTAAAATGGCGGAAAATTCAGAATTCATAGGTCTACGTCCACCCATCTGATACCACAGTTTAAACAGTATTCTCCACCCCTCTGACCTTAAAGTTTTAAGAATTGTCACGCTACATTTGGAGCTGACTTGTCATAAATTTAAGACTATGTGCTCAGTGGGAAAAGGTAGGAACATTTATGTCTTTATTTAAACAAATTCCACATAGGGTGAGCCCCTCCCCCCCCCCCTTTCCATGAACACAAAATTCATGGCAGCCAGACCTGCTGGGGAACTTGTGCCACACTGCATGTGTGTAGCTCCACTCCAAGTCTGCTGTACTGAGTTGCACACTGTGCATCACCTGCACATGGATGCCACAGGCTACAGCCTCATGAGAATGGGTCGGGCTACCACAGCCCTGCAGCAGGTAGCTACCTGCACATGCTGATGCTTCGGCTGTGAGTGACTGACTTGCTGCCCCCTGATACCCATCAACACCCACCTGTCCAGGACTCCACCTAGCGCCAATTGCTTGGGCAATGGCCACTACCTTCCCATTATTATTGAGAAGCAATAATAGGTTTGCATTAACTCTTACCACTTTTTGTAAATCCTAGAATACAATATAGATGCATTAGCAGGGACATGAGAACTTTTGTTTTGCAGCAGTCAGACAGACCGATAATTATCAACTTGATGTTTTCCAGCAACAGTCATCCAGTCTTCTCATTATGTTTTTTCTGGAGTATCCTCAGCCCAGTCAATCACCACAAAATACTTGTGAAGTGGATGTTTCATCCAGGAAATAAGAACACTGGTGTCATACACACTTCATTTAATTTTTCATATAGCTGGGTATATATACACACTGAAATAAGAATGCAATTCTACGCCTATATCACGTGTTGTAAACTCTTCATAGTTCCATAAAGTGACATGCAAGAAGCATCGAAATATTGAGCCTTCTTCCATGGGACTTGAAGTTTGTCATGAACCTTGTAATAAATTGGTTCATAAAGTTTCACATAACCCACCTCCATGGCTCAGGGCACTAATGCGCCCTTATGCGATGGTGCTCGACATGGAGGTAAGTCGGTTCAAATCCTTGTAGTGGAAAAAATCTTCATTGCCAGCATTTGGCTGGCAAGGGAAGGACAGGTGATGGAATAAAGTTCCTGATCACCAGACTTTGCGTCAGTATCCTAGTTTAGATACCAAACCTCTTCACAGTGTCTCATGATGTGAAGGCATGTGACACATCTCTCCATTGGATGGGGATATTAAGCTTGGCAGCCCCCTTGTTGCTATTTGTGAGGAGTAAGCTATGTGCCAGCACCAGGTTTCACCCTCTCCCGTCTATCATCATCTCATAATACAAAACACACACACACACACACACACACACACACACACACACACACACACACACACACACACACAAAATACGTGTAGTATACTGTAATGGAGCAGAAGGTATAAACGTAAGACTGCCAGCTCAATCTCTGATTGTGTGCATATTGTATGACATAATGTCTATGCAGTAAATTCTTGAAAGTCAGTTCCTGCATGTGAGTGGATTCTGTTCTGTTAAAAAGTTTTATTGTTCATCAGAAGTCACCTGCACTGATCATGTAATCATGTAACACTACTGGAGGCGTTTGTGTAATTCGTGCAAATATGCCAGGAAAATCAAATGAGTTATGACACAGTCTACATCACTGTGTAGGGGGTAGTACCACTTAAGTGGCACAATAACGTGGGTTTTCAGATATCGCAGCTGGATGGAATTCATGATCAAGCTACATTTAAAAGCTGACACATTTAGGCAGAAATCAGAGCTGAATATGGATATGTACTCTTGCTGAGGTGCCCCTGTCAGTATGTACTCCATAACATCATATGGAAATAAAATAAAATGATTGAATTATATTTTCACAGAGACATACGAGTCTCAACTTTATCTTTGGTAAGGATAGAAGCCGAAGTGCCAAGGCTGGGACTTGAAATTGGTCTCCTGCTTACTAGCCGAAATGTATTCTCTGTGTGTGTTTGAAGTAACCTGAACCTCAAAGTCCTGAAGAGTGAATTTTCGTGGGTACTCTATAAATAGCGCTGCAGACCAGAAATTCATGTTCAGTGAATAACAAGGGGAAATGTGTTTGCATCTACTAAGTGATTTTTCATGTTGCTGAAAATATGTCAGCTATAAAGAGCACCACAAATTGCAAACAGGTTCGAACTTGTCCATACAGGGTATTGGTAGAGGGAAAAACAAGTTTGTGTTAGCTATTAATAGCGACCCTTCTAAGTGCATTCTCAAGTTGGAATGTGCTACAAGTATGGATTTGCCTGGGCGAAAACTGCTGATTTAGACTGGCAGGAGAAAAACATCTTAGTGTTTGCTGTAATAGCAGCCCTTCTAAGTGTATTTTCGAACTGGTATGTGCTATAGATATCAGTTTATCTGTGAGAAAATCGCCGGCTTAGACCGGCAATGGAAAAACACCTTTGTCTCAGCAATGAACAGAACAAGTCTGCACCTTTCAGTGAGCTTAATTTCACACATGTCAAACGGGTATGGTGGTCAGCGTGGCCACTCTAGTGCAGGTGTCATGTATGTGGCTTTAGTAAGATGAAGAGAAGCCACAGAAAGGGCCTGGGATCAGTGAGGTGGCAGGGTAGTAGTGAGTGCTGAGTCAGTCACTAGCAATCTAAGCATCGGGACATGCAGGTAACAGCCTGTTGCTGGGCTACAGTGACCTGATCCAGGTTGGTAAGGCTGTTGGTGGAGCAAATGGCATGCGACCTGTCACTGTGGGAATCGGTTTCAGTGCTGTATCGGGGCCACCCTTAACTTTTGCTGCAAAAAATTCACTCTGGCTTTTACTGCTTTCTATTTTGTAAGGCATCATTCCGTACTAAGTCTGTTTTTGTCCTTTGTAAGTCATAGTGTTTCCTGTGGGATTGCTTCTGTTCGGTGACCTGCACCTTGGCTGGGTGACCTGGGAGTAGAGGATGCTGCTGCTTCAGTGATGGTGGTGATGTAATTAACTGCCTTGTCTGCTCTGGTGTTGGTGTCGACTTGGGTGTTCTTTTGTTTCTGACTAAACTGGTGCTGATATTCGTCCAAATTTATCTTGGTGCTGTTAAGGCGACTAGTGATTGGAGTGTGTTGAACCACTGCTGAACATGCCACAGGTAGGTGATCAGATAAGAGCACATGTATGACCTCCACAGTAATGAATCCTAGGATTCCCTTGAAGATGCAGATATCGAGGACATCTGGCGTATTTCCATTGAAAGAGTAGCTGGTTGGTCCATTAGTCCATAGACTTGTGTGTGGTTTAATTCTGCTGCTGTTAGTAGGATGTGGCTGCTGCGAATAGTCATCCTGGAATGGCACACCATATGCTTTGTACTAAAGAACCTGGGGATCATGCAGTTGCCGAGCGGTTCTAGGCGCTTCAATCCGGAACCGCGCGACTGCTACGGACGCAGGTTCGAATCCTGCCTCGGACATGGATGTGTGTGATGTCCTTAGGTTAGTTAGGTTTAAGTAGTTCTAAGTTCTAGGGGACTGATGACCTTAGAAGTTAAGTCCCATAGCGCCCAGAGCCATTTTGTGCAACCTATGTTTTGACTCTGCAGACTGTAACTATGCCGAGTTGAGAGGTGAACAGTGTTTGCAACATTCATTCTAAGCTACAACCATGCCCCATTGACTAGTACGTACTCATGCTGAACAGCTTCAGCTGTTTTGAACAGAGTCACATTATGGGCCTGTGGGAATCAGGATGATCGCTGCACTTGTTGGGCACAATGTATTGGTCGTGTGTTGCTGCTTTCAACAGCGGTCTGTGGAACACTCCAATACCTGTAGACGTTCACATAATACGGACATACCTCAAGATCAGTGCATTATGTGAGCAGTGGTGGCTGACCAAATGTCATCCTGGGACGAAATCTGGGCAATATTGCACCTGCTGTGTCATCAGGGAACCATCTACTTGTAGCAGGACTAATAAATCGTGTGAATCTTTTTGGGATACCACTGACACGATGACACTGCCTGTCATGGCTGCTCTTGTGTCATGAAAGAGTTGACTGGTGAGTGGAATGGCGCTCTGTTGTCTGCAGTGATGAGAGCAGGTTTGGTCTCAATGTGAGTGATGGATGTACACCATTATGTCATAGTCTTGATGAATCGCGTATTCCAGAGTGCATTTGCCCAAAATACACAGGTTCCATCCCAGGCTTTATGGGTGGGGGGGGGGTGGAGGATGGGGGCAATTGGTTACAACTCGTGATCACATTTGATGTTTCTGTAGGGTAAAGTAACATGAGTCTGTTACTTTGCACAAGCTGTTCTCCCGTGCTACTGCCATTTCATGACAGGAAGGTGGTATGCCTTTTTAGCTGGACAATGCATGGACACATATGGCTGCTGTGATGCAATGTGTTCTTTGTAGTGTATAAACCTGCCCTTGCCAGCAAAATCACCAGATTTCTCGCCAGTTGAACATGTATGGGACATAATGAATCAGGAACTTACTCATTCTCCAGGGCCTGCGACAACCACTGACGAACTGCAGAAAAGGCACAAGATGCTTGGGACTATCTATCACAGGACGGCATTTGGCACCTTTATGATCGTTTGCTACAAACATGCCTGCCACCAGAGGGTGAGGGGGGGGGGGGGGTACACTGCATAGTGATATAACTGTTTGGGCACCTTTTACTGTACATGTGTTTCATTGGATCTAAATTTCTTATCAAATACTTCTACACTGATAAACTATGTCGCTTCATTTGTCAATAAAATGACCTTGTCCTTGACGGTGTTGCAGCTTCTTCTGGCTGTGTATTATTTGCGATGTTTGCTCAGAGCAGGATTTTAAGCTGGTCTCAGAAACAAGGCAGATGTCTACATTCTCATCCTGCAGGAATTGCTTGAATGTAAGATGGCTGGGACAGTTGTGATACAGTATGCATTGTTACCAGAGTTCCCTCTCCCACTCTCCCATGACATCATAAGTGATGTCATGCATTATTACCAGGTATCTCCCGTCCCCACTCTTCTGATACAGGCCAATTGCCATATGTATAAGATAATGGGAAATTAAAAAACTGTACGGATATTCAAAATAGTAAGGGTGTTCTCCCATCTTATGAGATGACTGTATAAGTTAAGCAGTTGTCCTATATTGTAAAATGGCGAGAAATTAAAAGAAACAAGTTGGGGCATTGTTCTGTTGGTTGAAAATTCAAATCGCAAACCTGTCGAATGCAGGCACAGCCCTATGACTTTCAAATTCAAGGTGAATGACCCTGAGATACTGCCGCAGACCTATGACATCAGAATTCAAAATGGTGATCCAAGATGGTGGACCTGAGGATACTGGTGCAGCCTGCATAGTTGCTGGTCACTTGTCGTAAATTTGAAAACAGTGCAGAATCCTAGGTTGGAACTGGAGGAAAATTCAGAAATTATCGGTTTGCCTCCACCTCTCTCACATCACAGTTTAAATAATTTCCCCCATACCTTTGATGTTACCATTTGAACAACTGTCACTCTAATTTGGAGCTGACTTGCCCTCAGTTTAACACTGCACTCTGTAGTAGGAATAGGATAGGATCTTATGTGTCTTTATTTAAACAAATACCACATTGGGGAGATCCTCCCGCTCTTCTGCAGTTGCGAAATACCTGATCGCTGGATGGGTCAGGAAGTTCACGCCACACCGTATGCATGCAGCACTGAAAGCCAGAGTGAATCTCCTGCAGTAACAGTTAAAGGTGGCCCCTATAGAGCGCTGAAATAGTAGCCTGGATTCAATCAAATGTCTCAGCATGGAATCTCGTTCTCTCTCTCACAAAAACATGAACCAGACTATCACCATTAATAACTCCCAACAGACACGCTTAGACACTAGCAGATAAGGCAAGTGCTATTGTCTACGTTTTGGAAAATAAGTTCAAACCCAAGATTCAGCTAATCAATGCCGCTTACATTCAACTGGCGGAAGAAAGACTCCAAGTATATCTGTAAGCAAAAGCAGAAGCCAAAGACCAGGCGAGCGAAGCAATTACCAGAGGGTAAGTCCAGCGAAGTCTCAGACACCAGTGATACTAAAGCTTGCTACCTAATTAAACACATTAAGAACTGATACTTTGAGAACTATGTCTCGTCCTTAGGTATGTACAATCATATTCAAAAGTATCCGAACGACCTGAATTGCATTTCGCCTGATTCGCATGCAACCGGCATAACGCGGCTGTCTAGCAGGTCCTCTAATCGCTCCTTGGTACAGTCGTTTGACTATTGAAAATAGTTCCAACATGTCACCACTAGAAAACACTGCTCTGTATCGCAGTAACTCAAGATGTAAAGTAATACCACGATGCTACAAATATCAGGGAACACCTTATCACAGATAAGACTGTCCTTAAGGCTTGTAAGCTCACATTTATTACAATAAATGACATACCTGAAATGTTATCACTCTCATTATTAGGTCATATAGGTAATGCACGTAGTTAAGTTCATCGTATTCGTGATTTCCTCTTCAAAGTAACATACAGTACTTATTATTTAACACAAAATGACATTAAAAAATTAAGTTATTTACTAGCAGTTAGTTGAGAATATGTATGAACTTCAAATGACACGACGAACCGTCTCGTTCTGAATATGGATTCAAAGCCAGGTCACGTAGACTAAGCAAAGATTTCGTGACTGACGCGAACTAACAGTCATTCCTGATTAGGCATACAGAGAGTGATATACCTCGATTTAAGACAGTATCAATTAGCAAATATCAACTTTAAATTACATAACGCAAGCATTTTTAACGGACGCTAATTCCTCCCCAGCATCTCTTGTCCTTGTTAACGAACTACGAGAGATGTTAAATATTGCTTTTTCACAAGTAACTTGCTTGAAATGCCGTGAGGTAAAGCTTTGTGTTGGACAGGGATTCGAACCCAGAACCTAATCGGATTGATATCGAAGCGCAATCAACTGTGACATATCGGATTTTCTCGGCAGTAGCTAGATGTTTTAACTGAAATGACGAGACGAAACATTAATTTTTTCCTTCCAAGGACTCCAACCTGGCACCTATCGCTGTTATATTCTAGAGAAAACGAACGTTAAATATGGGTTTGTTGCACCAGCAACGACATGTGAGCATGTTTGAACTAGCAATAATATGACGATGAGTTCAGTGCTCACTGGGAATAGAGCCCCACACATATCGTTGTTGACTACACACAAAGAGACGTCAGCTACCGAATTTTTCTCCACCAGCTGCTGGTACTGTAACTGAGATTTGGCAACAAGGCAACGTATGTTTGGCAACTCTGTGCTTGACGAGTTACTCCCTTTGTGCACGGAATTAAGCCTCAAAGTTCACTTGATTTTACCTGTCATTTCCGTTGAATAATCTGAGTTATTATCGCTTGAGGTATAACAAAAGATTGTAAACTTACGGTTTTCAGCCCAGGAAAGTCGTTGCAGGTGGAAATCGCAACTAATCTCGTCCTTTAAATAGCGGTTTATGAGTTCTAGCCCCTAGTGCAATGGTGAAAAACTTACAATGCTGCACAACAGGTAACGCCTCTTTCCGCTGCTGACAAGCAAATTTTGGGTTTCTATAAATACATAACTATATTTATGCAATGCCACGTTTGCATACCTCTTGAGTATGACACAGCACACCAATTAAACACAGACCCAATACAAATCTGAGTAGTATTTTACTAATTCGTGTCGATAGAGGCACGCTTGTGGACAGATACTCAGTTTTATTAAAACAGACTTTCGTCGTAAGGTTATCGTGGGTAGTTTTATTTCATTTCTTATAATACAGTGCACAGTTTTCGCAAGGTTTCCTTTGGCGTTGTTGAAACAATAGTAAACACGAGAGCGAAATTACTCATCAACGATATATGCGAATTTTCTGATGTTATCTATAACAGTCTGACGATGCACATGCAGTTTATTGAATACATGCATGTAGAAAACATGTTCAGAGTGAAAGCTGTCAAACAATGTTTGAAGAAGAATAAAATGCCACTACCACACGACAGCTAATGTAGAAAATACTTTTCTGACGTATTTGGGCACGATGCGCTCTCCCCATACATAATACAAAAGCTTCGAGATGCATCTGCTGCCTGGCTGTCTATTAAACCTGAAAAGAACAAAATGTCACAGAAGTTAGCCCTTTTTCCACATGCGACTATTTTGGGTTGAGAAATGAAGGGAATTATGTTCAAAGTTCCATTAGATTGGTAACTTCAGCAGACAGCAGAATTGCGTTTTAAGAAAATTTAGTGGTAAATGTATTCGAACTCGCAACATCTTATCTATGGTGCACGGCACTTACCATTACGCTACTAGCTGACACATAGCTACAACGGCTCCAGAGCTGAACAATAAGTCCTCCAGAAATTCTGCATACCACAACGCTGAGAGATAATGCAAATGGCCGGGTCTAGACTTCTGAGAGAAACAGTTGCAGCTTTTCTTTTGCGCTGCACGACGTTTTTTACAGACAGATAGCGCAATAGAATAGCTCAAGTGGAAAGGAACACTTCCTATTTAAATTTCTGCATCCTACACTGTTGGCAGTTCTGTGTAGGTGGCAGTTACGTGAATTTATTTCGGTGATTACAAAATAGAGTCGAATGTATGCACTGGGTAGCCGAGGCAGCTAGTTCATGGTGATTCGGTCAAGCAAGTAAATGAATTTACTGAACATGCTGCGATTTACTATAGGGAGCCTGTGTGTCAGAATTCTCATCCAGTGTGGCGCAACGGCGTTACGATAGAAAAATGAGTCCCAGAAAAGAGGGTTTGGTGGTCTGTTGGACTGATGGTAGGTTCTTATACCTGTGGTCTGGGTTCGATTCCCACTTCTGTCAATGATTTTAGATAGGGAGAGAAAGATTCCATTCTCTTCTGACTACACCAAGTGAAGAAGATATAATGGCAGTGTGGCCTGAAATTCACATTAAAGATGATATTCCTTCACTGCCAAGTAGACGTTAGGTTGAACCACAATAAAGTCTGGAGTGGCGACATGTAGAAACTCTATCACCAGTAACCTTTCTTATACTAGTTATTTATTTCTAGTGACGAAACAAACGCTATGTAGGGTCACAGGACACTTATTCCATCTTTTATCTGAGCTTCTGTATGTCGATAAAAGTGGTTCTGAACTGAGAATGCAACTCAGACCGCCCTTAACGCGGAATTTGATCCCTTCGTGGCAATACAGCTCGGCTACAATTTGTTGTTTGTTCAAAACTGCAGATTCCTCAACATCTCCACATATTACGTGTGAATGGGTTCGAATCCTGGCCCGGCACTAAAGATTTCATTATGTATCATCAAGCTCTAGCATGAGAACACCTATCTGCTGGTGGATAATAATTTTGATTTTTAATGTTTTTTCATTCATTGTCAACACTAACGATATCTGACGTTTTTGACTCCCAGTGGGACACACAACTATTTGCGAGATCACTGTAAGTTCAAGATGTTATTCCGAGCTGCTGGTGGAGAAAAATTCGGTAGCTGACGTCTCTTTGTGTGTAGTCAACAACGATATGTGTGGGGCTCTATTCCCAGTGAGCACTGAACTCATCGTCATATTATTGCTAGTTCAAACATGCTCACATGTCGTTGCTGGTGCAACAAACCCATATTTAACGTTCGTTTTCTCTAGAATATAACAGCGATAGGTGCCAGGTTGGAGTCCTTGGAAGGAAAAAATTAATGTTTCGTCTCGTCATTTCAGTTAAAACATCTAGCTACTGCCGAGAAAATCCGATATGTCACAGTTGATTGCGCTTCGATATCAATCCGATTAGGTTCTGGGTTCGAATCCCTGTCCAACACAAAGCTTTACCTCACGGCATTTCAAGCAAGTTACTTGTGAAAAAGCAATATTTGACATCTCTCGTAGTTCGTTAACAAGGACAAGAGATGCTGGGGAGGAATTAGCGTCCGTTAAAAATGCTTGCGTTATGTAATTTAAAGTTGATATTTGCTAATTGATACTGTCTTAAATCGAGGTATATCACTCTCTGTATGCCTAATCAGGAATGACTGTTAGTTCGCGTCAGTCACGAAATCTTTGCTTAGTCTACGTGACCTGGCTTTGAATCCATATTCAGAACGAGACGGTTCGTCGTGTCATTTGAAGTTCATACATATTCTCAACTAACTGCTAGTAAATAACTTAATTTTTTAATGTCATTTTGTGTTAAATAATAAGTACTGTATGTTACTTTGAAGAGGAAATCACGAATACGATGAACTTAACTACGTGCATTACCTATATGACCTAATAATGAGAGTGATAACATTTCAGGTATGTCATTTATTGTAATAAATGTGAGCTTACAAGCCTTAAGGACAGTCTTATCTGTGATAAGGTGTTCCCTGATATTTGTAGCATCGTGGTATTACTTTACATCTTGAGTTACTGCGATACAGAGCAGTGTTTTCTAGTGGTGACATGTTGGAACTATTTTCAATAGTCAAACGACTGTACCAAGGAGCGATTAGAGGACCCGCTAGACAGCCGCGTTATGCTGGTTGCATGCGAATCAGGCGAAATGCATTTCTGGTCGTTCGGATAGTTTTGAGCACGACTGTACATCTCTTCATCCCAGTCATGGTTCATGCCATGTAGTCTTCTTGGCCACCAAATGTCAAAAGTTTTCTTGGTCTCTTCCTTCATGGTGAATGACTGCGACAGTTTTGGTGTCCTCTTATTACCTGGCTACCTTTTGATGCATAAAAATCAAGGTGAAGACATTTCTTTATCCTTAGCCCTGTGTCACGTTGAGTTATATAATGAACTTTTCATTGAATGGGAACTGCTTTAGGTTCATGACTTATCGAATGATATGGCCCCAGGCCATGATCTGATTCATAATCAGATGATCCAAGATCTGAATGTTACTCTAAGACTTCATCTACTCAGCGTTATCAACCATATTTGGTTAGAAGGAACTTTCCTTTCCCAATGACAAGATAGTATCATCGTCCCATTCCTTAAACCACACAAAATTTCTACATTTGTCGACAGCTACGACTGATAAACCTACCATGTTCTACAACTGCTTCAAAACCAACGATTTCCCAATCATGGTATTTTCTGGTAGGGATGATCCACACTTGAGCATCTCGTTCAGTTGGAACCAAGTGGCTATTTCTAAATGCCAACACCACATTGCAGTCGTTTTTGACATACATTTGGCATACAACATCGCTTGCCATCATTACATTTTAATTTGCCTCCATGACTGAGGCTTTGGAGGTTCCCTACCATTTCTTATTTGTCAGTTTTTGTCAGACCACATGCTGAGTGCAACTCTTCCTCATCGCCATCAAAGGGCTAGTGCCCTCCATGATCCAAGTGGTCACCCCTACTCTGTATGTCGATGGCGTCTGCATTTGGTATAGTTCCAAACTGCAGCCTTGCCTGAACATCAGCTCCAAAGTGCCATCCATAGGACCTCTGCTTGGACTCTGTCCCATGGCTTTCTATTCTCTCCCAGAAAAACGCGAGTCATGCATTTCTGTTATCATCCAAAAGCTCATCCTGGCCCAGAACTCTACTTGGGTACCCACCACTTGGAAGTTGTAGCACAGTCCCAATTTTGGCCACTCCTCTTTAATAAAAGCTGACATATTTGTCAGATAAATTCAAGCTACATGTGAGAGCCTAACGCTCTCTGATCCCCTTTCAACACCCCTTGGGATGCGGATGGTACTACTACCCTCCATATTTACTGGGGCAAGGTCTTGGCCTGATTGGTTGTCAGGTTTATGGCTCAGCAGCACCTTCAGCTTAGAAATTGTGGGACCCAGTCCATAATCTTGGAGTAGCCTGGCACCTCTGAACCATCCCTGTTGACAATCTCCTTGCCAAAGCAGAGATCTTCCCTCTTTAGCTCCGACATTACCAACTTTATCTCGTTTATGTTTTCCCACACATCCGCTTTCGTTAGTATCCGGACATGGAACTAGGACTGATTTATTTCAAGAACCCAAAGTTTCGGTTACCCCTTTTGTATCCCGCGTGGATAGGCAGCTTGTGGGTCTGCTCCTGTGAACTGCTTCTGTAATATAGGCCGAGAGTGAAGGAAGGGAGTAGGAGCAGGACAGGTGAAGCACTTCAGTACTGCATGTCGCTAACACCTTTTTATTAGAGTCACAAACAACAAGTAAATAACAAAGGCTTACATAACTTTGGCTTGGATGAGCACGAGGTGTGAAGCTGTAGTCCATGTCGGATCAAAGTCTCAATAGCAAGCTAGCCCACTCTGTAGTCGAAGCGATGTTTCCAGGCCGTCTGCTCTTGATGAAATGGACAGCAATCAAAACGGCACTCGCTGAGCTCCACAGCGTCGATCAGAGGGCGCTGTGGTCGGCGTAGTTAGTCTTCTCTCGTAGTGCCAACTTACGAGAGCGTGCACCTACGTTGTGGCATCGTAACTGTCGACGCCACAACTTCCATAACCTTTCGGCGTCTGTTTCTCCTCTGTTATTCAAGAGTATTAGGGCGCTCCTGTCGTTTACAGTGACAGCTCTAAAACTATCTAAAGGGCAGGATATAATTTTACATCTCCCGCTGGTCAGGATCAACATTTGTTACTGGGAATGTGTAGTGTTTTTATGGCTGAATTGATAGCCGTTAACAGAGCTCTACATTTTATTAAACAGACCTTTCTCGAGCATATTTTATTTTGTAATGATTGAATGAGTAGTCTCTCAGCTATTGACTGATATTACTCTTGTCACCCAGTGATCTGTGCTATTAATGACTCTCTCTGACTTTAGTCATACTGCTTGCCCAGTTGTCTTTCTCTATGTCCAAATTCATGTGGGTATCCCAGGGAATGAAATGACCAACTATTTGGCTAGACAAGCGATTAATCACCCAACATTCACTTTGACAATCCCAGGTGCGAATTTGGAGGTGTAAATAAGAGCTCCCCTCATTTGGAGACGGAACAACATCTGGTGAGGTATTGTTCTGTCTAATAAATTATGCACTATCAAATGAAACTACTTCTGCATGGCGCTCCACCTTAAATTTCGTCTACACTGGTCATGACAGATTAATCCGTAGTTTTATTTTATGTAACACACCATCCCATCTACGTCTACCCCCACATCGTTGTCGTGGATGCCTTATAGACAGTTCCTCACATCCTGTTGAAATCCTCCCTCCCCCTCTTTTCAGGCTATCCATGCTAAGCATGGTCTTCCAGATTCTTTAGATTCTTTGCCTCTGATATTGGCAGATGAGTTATGGGCAGTTGAACTAGTTCTCTGTTTTCTCCATGAAAGCGGTTTATATTCTCAGATATAACAGTTTAAACTACTGCTGGGTTGGGGGCATGCCGCATGCTGGTTCTGGGGGAGCCTTGAACCTACATCCTTTGCTAGCTGCCTTCACTCTTGTACTTTGCTTTAATTGCTTTCAGTTGTACTTAACCCTAATCCTTTCATTCCTGTCGCTCCCTATTTTCCGTTTTAGGGGTAGTAGTCTGATGAATAGTGGGCCCTATTGCCCTCCCTAACACTGTGACTACAGTGGGTCTGGGCTCAGATAGCTGAGAGACAGATGGGCCCCACTGCATGCAGAGCCCTGTGAGGTATTCATCTGGCCTCGCCCCCTCCCTACTCTCATATTATTTTATTATTTTCAGTCAAACTGACATCCATTATATTTTTAGCCTTCTCATTTTTACTATTACCAAAGTCCCAGCTACAAGGCATTCTTTACTCTGTGAATGTGTCCACCCTTAATCGTGTTGGCGAGAGGTCAAATGTTGATGGGGTTTCTCTCACCACAGACGAGCCCTGAAGGATGCCCCATCTCCTCTCTGACCTATGTTATCAGCTAAACCTGTGTACTCTTACTGCTCTTTATATTATTTCTCAGCTCTGCCATCAATGTTGGTTTCAATGCCTCGATTTTATCACTCCTACATACTTTCACATTTCGATCAAATTTCTGGCTGATATCACTTACTTCAGATGAACTACATCTCGAGTGAGGGACTGATGGCAACGCTGCTTAGTCTCTTAACCTGCTACCAACCAACCAAAATTTGGCTAGCAAGAAGACAACAAAACACCAGACATTCTGAATTAGCAGGCAGTACCGTCAGGTTAAGTACTGCAGCTTATAGACAGGTAGGTTGAATCTGATCAAAAGAAGCCAACAATGGGGGGGATCATGCTAGTGACCATACAGGCCACAAATGGGAAAATCGACTGACATAAGCGGCTTTGAAAAGGGGCACATTGTTATGGACTGGCACTTGGGAATGAGCATTTCGGAAATTGCGAATCTGGCCAGCTGTTTGTGTTCCGCTGCCGTGAGCATTTATGTAAAGTGGTTGAAGGACGGTGGAACTATGAGTAGGCAACAGGGTGTTGGAAGTCCACACCTCATCCCACAATGTAGAGTTTGGTGACTTTCCCATTCTGCATAGCAACACGGCTGGCGATCTGTGACAGATTTGACGACAGAAGACAATGCTGGTGCAGGCAGAAGTGCTTCAGTGTGCATTGTTCAGCAAACATTGTTGACACTTACATGTTCCCTTGTTGACTCACTATGACATCGTCAATTACGATTGTAGTGGGTACAGGATTACTGAGATTGGGCTGTAGATCAACGGAAACATGTTGCCTGGTCAGATGGCTCACATTTTTTGTTACACCAGATGTGCCGGCATCCAAGCGAACAACTGCTTGAAACGCGAAGCATGCTATGAACATGGCCAGAGGCAGGATTATGCCATGAGCTTTGCTTCTGTGGGACCAGTGGTAGTGATAGAAGGCACCACGTTAGCTGTAGACTATATGAACATTATTGTGGGCGACCTGTACTCCTTCATAATTTATGTTTTCCAGCAGGACAACTGTACATGTCACAAGGTCATAAGCGTGCTACTGTAGTTTGAGAAGCATAATAGTGATGTCTTGACCACCAAAATTTCCTGATCTGTAACCAATGGAACACATCTGGGATGCTATGAGATGTCAGCTCCACACCCACACATGACTGCTGCGTAATGTATTTGGATTGTGTGACTTGCGCATAGATATCTGGTGCCATATACCTCCAGAAACCCACCAAGGACTTTTCAGATCCATGCTATACAGAATCAATGTTGTACTACGTTACACTGCTGGACCAATATACTATCAAGCAGGTGGTAACAAATTTTTGATTCGTCTGTGAATAACATCCATCCATGGGCTAAACCTTGGTCTGTCACCAACAGTGGAGGGTGAATCATTGATGTTCTGGCAAAACGACAGGAAGACTATTAAACGACCGGAAGCTGAAGATCTCGACACAAGTGCGCACAGTAGGCAATGTGTCAGAATGTGGCCGCGAAAGCCTCAACAATTTTAAGACTGAAACTTCCCAGTAGGTTAAAATTGTGTGCCGGACGAGCACTCCTGGAACTTTTGTCTTTTGCGGGAAAGTTCTATACCAACTGAGTTATCCAATCATGACTCACGACTCGCCATCACAGCTTTACATCCGTCAGTACCGTATCTCCTACCTTCCAAACTTCACAGAGGTCTACTGCATACTTTGCAAAACTTGCACTCCCATCTTTACATTGTTGAGCGGGTCACAACATGCCACAATGCTTGGCATTGGTTAAGTATCGAACCTGCAATGGCAGTGAATAATACACTCCTGGAAATGGAAAAAAGAACACATTGACACCGGTGTGTCAGACCCACCATACTTGCTCCGGACACTGCGAGAGGGCTGGACAAGCAATGATCACACGCACGGCACAGCGGACACACCAGGAACCGCGGTGTTGGCCGTCGAATGGCGCTAGCTGCGCAGCATTTGTGCACCGCCGCCGTCAGTGTCAGCCAGTTTGCCGTGGCATACGGAGCTCCATCGCAGTCTTTAACACTGGTAGCATGCCGCGACAGCGTGGACGTGAACCGTATGTGCAGTTGACGGACTTTGAGCGAGGGCGTATAGTGGGCATGCGGGAGGCCAGGTGGACGTACCGCCGAATTGCTCAACACGTGGGGCGTGAGGTCTCCACAGTACATCGATGTTGTCGCCAGTGGTCGGCGGAAGGTGCACGTGCCCGTCGACCTGGGACCGGTCCGCAGCGACGCACGGATGCACGCCAAGACCGTAGGATCCTACGCAGTGCCGTAGGGGACCGCACCGCCACTTCCCAGCAAATTAGGGACACTGTTGCTCCTGGGGTATCGGCGAGGACCATTCGCAACCGTCTCCATGAAGCTGGGCTACGGTCCCGCACACCGTTAGGCCGTCTTCCGCTCACGCCCCAACATCGTGCAGCCCGCCTCCAGTGGTGTCGCGACAGGCGTGACTGGAGGGACGAATGGAGACGTGTCGTCTTCAGTGATGAGAGTCGCTTCTGCCTTGGTGCCAATGATGGTCGTATGCGTGTTTGGCGCCGTGCAGGTGAGCCCCACAATCAGGACTGCATACGACCGAGGCACACAGGGCCAACACCCGGCATCATGGTGTGGGGAGCGATCTCCTACACTGGCCGTACACCACTGGTGATCGTCGAGGGGACACTGAATAGTGCACAGTACATCGAAACCGTCATCGAACCCATCGTTCTACCATTCCTAGACCGGCAAGGGAACTTGCTGTTCCAACAGGACAATGCACGTCCGCATGTATCCCGTGCCACCCAACGTGCTCTAGAAGGTGTAAGTCAACTACCCTGGCCAGCAAGATCTCCGGATCTGTCCCCCATTGAGCATGTTTGGGACTGGATGAAGCGTCGTCTCACGCGGTCTGCACGTCCAGCACGAACGCTGGTCCAACTGAGGCGTCAGGTGGAAATGGCATGGCAAGCCGTTCCACAGGACTACATCCAGCATCTCTACGATCGTCTCCATGGGAGAATAGCAGCCTGCATTGCTGCGAAAGGTGGATATACACTGTACTAGTGCCGACATTGTGCATGCTCTGTTGCCTGTGTCTATGTGCCTGTGGTTCTGTCAGTGTGATCATGTGATGTATCTGACCCCAGGAATGTGTCAATAAAGTTTCCCCTTCCTGGGACAATGAATTCACGGTGTTCTTATTTCAATTTCCAGGAGTGTATTTAAACGACCTAAAGCGGAATGACTTCATTCAAAAACTAATACACGTTACAAAGTGCACATTGACAGTTTAGCACAAAAGAGCAGGCATCTAAACAAGTAAATTTGTCATACACCGCATTTAAGTTTCCAGATCATGCTATCAGAATAGCGGGAGTCATATATTTTCCAGCTATAGCCTGGGAGATTGTGGCATTGTTCTGAATGTCTTGCCTGAAATTTACTTCGCTCAGATAGAGAACAAACTCGTGAGGTGAACGTCTTAGGCCTAATAACCAACAGACCCAAACTTTTCTGATCGAGTAATTAGAGGAGACCATCAGTGCCCCCCCCCCCCCCCCCCTGCGTGTCTGGGGGTAAGAATAGGCCCACGGTATTCCTGCCTGTCGTAAGAGGCGACTAAAAGGAATCTCACACGTTTCGGCCTTTATGTGATGGTCCCCTCTCGGGTTTGACCTCCATATTTTAAAAGTATTCCGAAGAGCGAGCTAATTGGGGAAGGGCGCCTTACTTGGTGCATTGTATCCATCGGCACTGAGATCTTTAGTCCCCTTTCTCGTCATCACATTGCAGTCCTTCCTATTCTCCATGTCTTGGGTGAAGATAAGCCGTGCACTATGCAGTGTCGCTTCCTGCGCTGATGACGATCATGGACTAATTTTCACACCTAATACCCAGCACAGTAGCCAGTCCATTGTGGTAGGGCCGCCATGTACCCTGTTGGTTGTAGCCCCCTGACAACACAGGGATCGCTCTACTGATACCTGCGCCGTTAACTCCCCATGTATGCCATGGAGTAGATGCCTATCTCCCCGGGGCATTGGGACTCCAGGCAATGGTCATCCCACCAGGTGGCCCTTGCTCCGGATGGGTGGCACCTGTGGGGAGGGCCCTTGGTCAGAGTGGGTGGCATCAGGGTGGATGACACTCAACGAAGGGTGGCACATCTTCTCTTGCTGGTAGCCAGCCGCCAGCAGCCTCTAAGTGTTCGAGGGCTCACTTAAATGTGCAAAAATATGAACCCAAATCGTTCCCCTCCGTGGCCACACATTGCGAGGAATGTAGGGCTTCAGAGCGACAGGATCCTTATTCTCCACGTTATTTAGTTTGCAGCAGAACTGATGGTTACTCTTTTCTGGAAACCAAGCCTCTGTTTTTGTTGAGCACCTAGAAGATAAATTTGGGGAAGAGACAGCGCTATCCAAAATGCACAATGTCTCGGTTTTGATTCAGGCGGCATCCCCAACCCAGTCCTGGGCATTACTCACCTGTGACAAGCTGGGTGATATCCCTGTTTCGGTCACTCCCCACAAAAGCCTCAATATGGTCCAGGGCATTATTTTTCATCGCGACCTCCTGTTACAGTCCGATCGTGAGCTACGTGCTAGTTTAGAACGGTGGGGTGTTCATTTCGTCTGTCGCATTTACAGGGGACCAAAAGACAACAGGATTGCCACAGGTGCCTTCATCTTGGCCTTTGAAGGTGATTCATTACCTGAAGAGGTCAAGGTGATTGTGTACCGCTGTGATGTCAAACCCTATGTCCCTCCCCCTATGCAGTGCTTTAAATGTTGGAAATTTGGGCACATATCCTCCTGGTGCACTTCCAGTGCCACATGTAGAGATTGCGGACATTCACTACACCCAAATACTCCATGTGTGCCTCCTCCAACCTGTGTGAACTGTGGACAGCGTCAGTCCCCCCTGCTTGCCGGACTGTCCGGTACTCCAAAAGGAGAGTAAAATTATGGAGTACAAGACCCTGGACAGGCTATCTTACCGTGAGGCTAAACTAAAATATGAAAGGCTACACCCTGTTCCCATGGTATCTTCTTACGCCACTGCCACAACTGCGTCGCCATCGATGATGCCGTTATGCCCACCACCATCTAAGGCTGCTCCTGTGGGCCCTCAGGGCCGCCCATCTTCCTCCCCCCTCCAGTTGGCTGGGGGAACGCCTTCTTCTGCTGCTCCCAGAGCTTCTACTTTGGGAGGATCGCCCCCAAAAGCCAGGGACACTGGTTCCCCCCCCCCCCCCCCCCCCCCCCCCCCCCGAGAAGCTCCTCTTGTGTGGAAGGGGTCCCTTGGGACTCTACCTTCCACGATGCCCCCCAGTGGTCCAGCGAACACCAGCCAGTGGCTGAAAGAGCCACTGGCTGCTGGTCGAAGGGCTTCAAGGTCTTCATCTGTCCATGAAGCTACTGCTGAGAAGCCCTCCCAGCAGGCCCGTAAGGAGCGGCAAGAGGGCAAAACTTCAAATAAAAAGTCCGGTAAGAAGCAGGAGCCTCCAGTGCCCCAGCTCTGCGTCTCAGGACAAGGTGGAGATTCTGGTGGCCCCTAAGGACCTACATCTCGCCGATGCCTTGGATACAATGGTGCTGGGTGCCAATACTCAGTAAGAGGCGACAGGTGCTGCTGAGGTCTAATTTGCCTCCTGGGTCACTCCATGCCGCCCCAGACGACAGAAAGCGTCATTCTCCAGTGGAACTGCTGCGGTTTTTTCTCCCACCAGGCTGAGTTATGTCAACTCTTAAGCAGTACACCTGCCTTTTGCATTGTCCTTCAGGAGAACTGGTTTTGCGTTATGCGGACCCCTGCCATTCGTGGCTACCAGGAGTACTATAAAAACCATCCTACCTGTGACAGACTGTCGGGTGGCGTATGTATTTTCGTCCTTACCTCTGTCTGTAGTGAACCTGTGCCCCTTCAAACATCTTTAGAAGCTGTGGCTGTCAGGGTAAGGACACAACAGGATATTACCATCTGTAACATCTACCTCCCTCCAGATGGTGAAGCACCACCCCATGTATTGGGTGCACTCATTTCACAACTGCCCCCACCTTTTCTCCTTCTGGGTGATTTTAACGCCCATAACCCTTTATGGAGTGGAGCCAAGGTTAATGACCGTGGCAAAGTTGTTGAGGACCTCCTCGCTCACCTCAACCTTTGCCTCCTAAACACAGGTGCCCCCACACATTTCACTGTGGCACATGGCACGCATTTGGCCATTGATCTATCGGTTTGCAGTCCTGGTCTCCTCCATTCTATCCACTGGAGAGCACATGAAGACTTGTGTGGTAGTGACCACTTTCCAGTTTTCCTGTCCCTACTGCAGCGTCCCTCATCTCAACGCCTGCCCAGGTGGGTTCTTCCGAAGGCTGACTGGAACACCTTTAAATCCGCTACCAACATAGTATATCCATCGCATGCCACCATCGATGAGGTGATCCATCTCATCACTAATACCATTGTCGCTGCAGCTGAATCAGAAGTCCCTCGATCCTCCAATTGCCGCCAGTGGAAGTCAGTACTTTGGTGGTCACAGCCATTAGAAATCATCGGCGGGCCCTCCAATGACATAAGCGCCACCCCTCCCTGGAGAACCTTATTGCCTTCAAACAGCTTCGACCACAGGCTCACCTCCTCATCAAACAAAAGACGCAGGGGTGTTGGGAACGCTATGTCTCCACCATTGGAACAGGAACCTCCCCCTCTCAGGTTTGGACCAAGCACTGCCGACTTTATAGCTACCAGAACCCAGCAGGAGTACCTGGCATTTCCACAAATGGAGCTGTATCCGCCGATCCCGATGTAATTGCAGAACATCTTGCTACTTATTATGCTCACATCTCTGCGACGGTGAATTACCATCCCACCTTTCGTCTCCTCAAACAGAGGGTGGAGTAACACCGCCTCTCCTTTCCTCCACGCCATCCTGAGCTTTACAACGCTCCTTTTAGTTAGTGGGAATTCCTTAGTGCCCTTGCCGATTGTATCTGTCATCGGATTCCCAATACTGCCTCCTGGCTGTCTTCAACCGCATTTGGTGTGATGGCGATTCCCATCGCAATGGTGGGAATGCATCATCATTCCAGTGCTAAAGCCCAGGAAGAACCCAATAGATGTTGACAGCTATCGCCCCATCAGCCTCACCAATGTCCTATGCAAGGTGCTGGAACATATGGTGAACTGGTGGTTGTGTTGGCTCCTTGAGTCTTGGGACCTCCTGGCTCTGGCCCATGGTGGTTTTTGCCAAGGACACTCCACCATCGACAACTTCGTGTACCTGGAGTCTGCCATTCGGTCAGCCTTTTCCCGGCGACAATACCTCATCGCCTCACGAAGGCCTACGATACTACTTGGCAACACCACATTCTCGCTACTCTGCAAGAGTGGGGTCTTCAAGGACCACTCTCGGTTCCTATACAGACTATTTATCATACTGCACTTTCAGAGTTCGCGTTGGTGCTTCCCATAGTGCACCCCATACACAAGAGAATGGGATCCTGCAGGGCTCTGTCCTGAGTGTCCCACTCTTTTTAATTGCCGTCGATGGTCTTGCACTAGCAGTAGGATCGTCAGTCTCTCCCCTCCTATATGCTGACGATTTTTGTATTTCGTTCTGCTCCTCTTCTACTGTTGCTGCTGAATGCCATCTGCAGGGTGCTACACGGAAGGTGCAGTCGTGGGCCCTCAATCATGGTTTCCAGTTTTTGGGTGCCAAAACTTGGGTGATGCACTTCTGTCGTCATTGTACCATCCACCCGCATCCAGAACTTTACCTCGATGACCAACTACTAGAAGTGGTGGAGACTTACCGCTTTCTGCAACTGGTCTTCGATGCCCACTTAAGTTGGCTTCCCCATATTCGTCAGCTTAAGGACAAGTGCTGTCGGCATCTTAATCTTAATCAATGCCTGAGCCACACCGACTGGGGTGCTGATCATCGTACACTACTGCGGCTGTACCAAGTCATTGTAAAGACTTGTGTTGATTACGGAAATGTGGTGTATGGTCCAGCCCCCACTTCTGTACCGATTCTACTAGACCCTGTCCACCACTGTGGAATTCGCCTCGCTATAGGAGCCTTTTGATCTAGCCCCATGAACAGCTTCCTTGTAGAAGCTGGCATTCCTCTATTTCGGCTCCGGCGGCAAATATTACTCGCAAACTATACTGCCCACTTACATAGTTCACCTCACCACCCAAATTACCATCTTCTTTTCCCCAACATGGTGGTCCATCTCCCGCAACGGCCGCCCAGAACTGGGAATCCCTTCGCTGCCTGTGTCCGTTCACATCTTCATGATCTTGACGCTTCCCTTTCCTGCAGGCTCGTTTCCATACACCTCCATGGCCCATACCTCGGCCGCAGCTTCGAGTGGACCTATTGCTTGGCCCAAAAGGCTCAGTCCCACCTGAGGTCTTCCGCTGGAATTTTCTCTCTGTTCTTGGCGAGTTTGGGAGCTCAGAAATAAGCTACACAGACGGATCGCTGCTCGGTGGTCTTTTTGGCTTCGCTTAAGCTCATGTTGGCCATACAGAACAACGCTCCTTGCTGGATGGCTGCAGCGTATTCACTGCAGAGCTGGTTGCCATCCATCGCACTCTTCAAAATATCCGCTCCTGCTCTGGTGAGTCCATCATAATTTGCATTGACTCCTGAAGCAGCCTACAAGCTCTCGACCAATGCTTCCTGAGGCATCCTTTGGTACTGTTAATCTAGGAGTCTCTTTATGCCCTCTACACTAGTGGCCGCTCAGTGACCTTTATTTGGACTCCAGGCCATGTCAGGATACTGGGCAATGAACATGTTGACTGCCTGGCCTAACAGGCCACCAGTAAACCACCTCTGGAGATTGGCCTCCCAGAGGTGGATTTGCGAGCAGTCTTCTGCCGCTAAGTTTTCGCGGTTTAGGACACTGAATGGTGCACCCTGAGCACACCAAATAAACTCTGCACTATCAAGGAGACGAGGAATGTGTGGCGGTCATCCATGCAAGCCATTTGCAGGGAATCGGTTGTCCTTTATCGGCTCTGCCTTGGCCATATGTGGGTAACACATGGCTACCTTCTCTGTCGCAAGGACCCACCTCGGTGTCACTGTGGCTCCGTTCTGAATGTCGTATACATCCTGCTTGACTGCCCACTTTTAGCTGCTCTGCGGCGGACTTTTAACCTTCGCAGCACCCTACCTTCAGTGTTGGGTGACGATGCCTCAATGGCAGATTTAGTTTTACGTTTTATTCATGAGGGGGGCGTTTGGCCTTCTTTCTGGAGCCTCCACCCTCCCTCCCTTTTAAATCTGTCACCCTTTGTTTGCATTCGTTCGTCTTTTCCTTACATGTGTTCATCTCACCTTGCCTTTTTGTGGTGAACATTTTAAAGTGTTGCAGAGTGGCGGCTCATCCTCTTTTATTCTTGTGATCAGCCAGCCCAGACCATCTGCGCTATGGTTTTAATGCCTTTTTCTACTTTTCCTTATGGTGTATGTCTTTTCCGTTTTTTGTTCATGCCATTCAATTTCTTTATAAGTGTTGTTCCACATTCCTTTTCCCCCTTTTACTTTCCCAACTGTACTTCGGGAGTTCTTTTACCCTGACCCTTGTTTGCAACAGGAACAAGGTACTGATGACCCTTCGTCCCATAACCAACCAACCAACCATCAATTATCCGTAATGCTGTGGTGGCATAAATGAGTAGGCCATACGGCAGTTACTGGTCGAAGATATGGAGCAAAAATGGATAAAATTTAAAAGCATCGTACAATAGGGTCCTATACATTACACATATAAGTATCTACTTCCCAATAATATCTAGTTACACAAAATCTCATTCAAAATTTGATGTACTTCTGGCGTGTATAAAACTATTGTTGCAAGCTGAAATAATTATCTGAAAAGCGATACTTGTAAATTATTGAACGCTGTAATAATACCTTCTTTCCTGATGTGATTAATAGTTATTAACCATTGGTATCAGCGTCTTTGTGGGGCGGGCTATATCTTATTAAGACTGAAATCGAGACTGCAAAACCATTTTCAGTATTTTATTCATTCAACACAACATCAATAAACACTGGAGACAACATATCTCTGCGTACATTTGCAACATTAAACATAATGGTCACAGAAAACTGATTCACATGATTTCAAAACACTTGAAGATCTGATCAAAACGTGTCGAAAAAATGTTTAAAAGTCGCAAACAACTGACACACATATCGAGGGTTTGAAAATTAAGAAACAACTGACCTACAATTGGTGCATCAACAACGTTTATAGAGTTTGTGTTCGCGCGACACTTTTCCGGAAGAACAAATTTACCGAATTAGTGACAAACTGCAAAGTAAAAATGAATTACATTGCATATAGATATTTTTGGAATCTACTATTTATATGCAACAAAACAGTGGTATTTATTTTTAAGGTTAAATGGTATTTTGTAATAGAATGCTCTAGAAAAACAAGTAATTCATTTTTTTACATTAGTATTTTTCAGGAATATTGCTTTAAAGAAATTGTTTCCAGTGAATGTACCTTATTCCATCATCAAAGTGAATATAAAGTACCGTAATGAAAACTTAAGTATCACTTTTAAGCTTTCAAATAAAACTTTTACTGTTTTCAATAATTAATAACTTCCCACACTGTACCTGGTAGAAACTATAAAAGAAAAACCAATATTAATTAACACAATCATGAGCTGTTTCTCCCAATTATTTCTTATTTGACCCTGATGAAATAACAGGATAAACCTCGCTTGATAAATATGTTTACGTATTGTGCAAAATCTTGATTGTTAGGAATGTTCACGCTAATTAATGACACATTGTGAGGATGTTGTTGCTGCGTTGGCCCAAACGTATGGTGTAGTTCATATTTGAAGATGTATTATTCTTCTTTTTCTTTTGTTCCGCGTCGGCACATGGTTGGCACGATTATTAACAGATTTAGGCATGGTTACTTACAAGGGAAGCTCCCCATCGCACCCCCCCCCCCCCCCCCCTCTCAGATTTAGTTATAAGTTGGCACAGTGGATAGGCCTTGAAAAACTGAACACAGATCAATCGAGAAAACAGTAAGAAGTTGTGTGGAACTATACTATGAAAAAATAAGCAAAATATACAAACTGAGTAGTCCATGTGTATCATAAGCAACATCAAGGATAAGGTCAGCTACGGAGCGCCGTGGTCCCGTGGTTAGCGTGAGCAGCTGAGGCACGAGGGGTTCTTGGTTCAAGTCTCAAAAAAAAAAAAAAAAAAAAAAATTAAAATTAATTTAAATTCAATTTAAAAAAAAAAAAAAAAATCAAAGTAATGCAGTTTCTTGTTATGTATAAAAAAACCATAAACATTGAAGGGAAAAATTTAAATAAAGGACACTCAGTGAATAAAAGTGTTGTAACTCAGCCAAGAGACTACTAAAAGAACAATCAGAACTGAAAACGAGAAAATATACAATTTCATGTAAAGATATGTAATTGTTAAAAATTGTAAATAAAAGTTTATATACGTTAAAAAAAAAAAAAAAAAAAATCACGCGAAAGTTTTAATTCTTTTATTTTCAGTTTATGTGACAAACTCTTATGTTTTCATCACTTTTTTGGGAGTGATTATCACATCCACAAGAAAACCTAAATCGGGCAAAGTAGAAGAATCTTTTTACCCATTCGCCAAGAGTACAAGTTAGGTGGGTGGACAACATATTCCTGTCATGTGACGCACATGCCATCACCAGTGTCGTATAGAATATATCAGACGTGTTTTCCTGTGGAGGAATCGGTTGACCTATGACCTTGCGATCAAATGTTTTCGGTTCCCATTGGAGAGGCACGTCCTTTCGTCTACTAATGGCACGGTTTTGCGGTGCGGTCGCAAAATACAGACACTAAACTTATTACAGTGAACAGAGACGTCAATGCTCGAACTGACAGATCATAACTTTGCGAAAATAAAGAATGTAAACTTTTCACTCGAGGTAGGATTTGAAACAAGGACTTTTCGTTCCGCAGCTGCTCACGCTAACCACGTTTCTGTGCTAACATTAGCCTTCGTGTTGCTTATCTTGCGCATGGACTACTCAGTTTGTATATTTTGCTTATTTTTTCATAGTTCCACACAACTTCTTCCTGTTTTCTCGATTGATCTGTGTTCAGTTTTTCATGGCCTATCCACTGTGCCAACTTAAAACTAAATGTGAGGGGGGTGCGATGGGGAGGTTCCCTTGTTAGGGTGGCTTA
Source organism: Schistocerca americana (assembly GCF_021461395.2). Taxonomy (NCBI): domain Eukaryota; kingdom Metazoa; phylum Arthropoda; class Insecta; order Orthoptera; family Acrididae; genus Schistocerca; species Schistocerca americana. The sequence continues at coordinate 87,493,372 of NC_060130.1, forward strand.
CCTGTCGACACACCGTTACCCCACGGGATGTAATATATACCCTAACTGTCTGCGCGTAGCGTTATTCATGTGAAAGTGAGCGAGTTTTTCTGAATGTTTGCTAATCATGTAATTGAGACGGGGTGCGGGTAATAGCCTGGTATTCATCTACTAGGATTTGGGAAACCACCCAAAACCCATATCCAGGCTGTCCGGCACACCGATTGTCATCGTTAATCCGCCGGACGATTCCGATTCGGAACCGGCGCATCCCCCATCTCGTAATCGGTGCTGTAACACGCACGGCTATCCGGGGGGATCATCTATAAACATCTGTTGCGACCTACTAATTCAGACAGTATCATATCGTATAATATGAGGCTGGTATTTGTCTCTTCATGTTCTTCATTAGCGTGCACCTTCATAACCAGTATGATCTGAACAAGGTTATCAAGGACAACAGAAAACGAGCATGGTCAAATAGCAAGCAAGAAAGTTGCCACGAAAGCAAAGGGAGCTGCATTACAGTTTTAAGTGAGCTAGAAGTCCAGCAAAAGTTATTGCAAGGAGAGCAACGCCAGAAGTGTTCAGTGAATTCGAAAGTAATTGTTTACCATCTGACTACATATCCGAAGAAGTTCTGGTCGCATGTAAACCCAGTAAGCAGATCAAAATCACGCAGTCAGTTGCCTAAGTGGCCGTACTGGCTTTGAAATAGACGATGACAAACAGAAGACTGAATTGCCTAATGCTGGAACGGCAGATACTGATATAAGTTATAGTGTATCTATGCTGATACAAATTCAACTGCAATCATTCGACAGAGGAAAGGCACATGGAGTGGATGAGATACTTTCAAGATTCTACAAAAAGCTTTCTCTCATTCTAGCAGCAGTTTATTGGAGCAACAAAGGGTACCAATTGATGGGAAAAGAAGTACAGCTCATTCCTGTTTTCAAAACAGGTCATCAGACAGATGCACATAATTATAGGCTTATGTCGCTGGTGTCAATTTGTAGCAGAATTATGGAACATGCTGTATGCCCACTTATATTTTTGAAAGTAGAACTCTCCTCTATACAATTCAACATGTTTTTTGTCAGTAGAAATCTGTAAAACACAGCTTGCTTGTGCTGTTCATCCATGAAATTCAAAGCGCCATAGACAAAGGTACCCAGGTTGATGCTGTGATCTTTGATATCAGGCAGATGTTTGATACAGTTCACTATTGTTGTTTAGTTAGCAAAATACGGGCCTACTGAGTGTAGAACCAGATTTGTTGCTGGACTGAGGACTGCCTAGCAAATAGAACCCGATATGTTGTTTGGGAGACAAGATTGAAGATGTAAAGCTGTTTTCACAAGTACCGTGAGAGATTGTTATAGGACTGTTACTATTTACAGTTTGTATTACTTATCATCTTGTGAATAACACTGGAAGGCCATAAGACTGTTTATGGATAATGCTGTCTATAGGAAGGTTGCAATGCCAGAAGAAATGCAGGGAAATCTTGGTGGAATCAATGATGTGAATGTGTGTTGTCTGGTCTTTGTACAGGTCTGAAAGAACAGACACCATGCATTCATATAGGCCTAATTGTTTTGCCTAGATGGGCAACGGACCCACCTTCTTCAGTGCAGTTGTACATGTACGTCTGACCTCCTGTGGGAATCTGAGTAGCGAGCTAGCGAGCATGGAGGAAATGGAAAAGGACTGCGGATAGGTCGCGCTCGGTGGGAATGTGGATCAGTGCCATTTGCCAGTATTACTTCGTGATGTATTTAAAAATTGGCAAAGAAAGGGCTATGTTATAAACCCTGTTTCTAAATAAAGTAAGTTCAAGACAACTAATCCAGATTTCTGCTTTTCCTACCCTTATCACAATGTGGTTTGGGACAAGCTGGCGACTATTATGAGGGAAAAAAGAGTGGACTGGAAAACCAGGAGACTTATAAACTCATTGTACCTTAATCAAAAAGTTTCAGTTAAAGTGAGAGGAGAAAGTACAAACTGGATCAGACTAGGGAAAGGAGTAAGACAAGGATGCTGTTTATCACCTACTCTTTTCAACCTGTACTTGGAAAATATGATTGACCAATGCTCATTAGATGACAAAGGAGTAGAAATTGGAGGAAGAAGAGTAGGGTGCTTGAGATTTGCTGATGACATGGTCCTTCTAGCCACAGGGGAAAAAGAATTACAGGATTTGGTGGACACCATTGCAACTAACGGAAAAAAATATGGAATGAAAATTAACACAAGTAAAACAAAAGTATTGGCAATAGGAGGAAATAAGGAACTAAAAATTGTGCTGAATGGAGAAAAACTAGAACAGGTGCAAAATTTTAAGTATCTTGGAAGCAGGATAGACACCGACTGGAAGTGCACCACAGAAATTAAAACAAGGATAGCAATGGCAAAAGAGGCGTTTTATAAGAAAAGGAGAATCTTCTGCAGTGGTATGGACAGAGAACTCAGAAAGAGACTCATAAAATGTCTTGTATGGAGTGTTCTTCTATATGGCGCTGAAACATGGACTATGAGGAAAAAAGACAGAGAAAGGCTGGAGGCTTTTGAGATCTGGACATGGCGGAAGATGGAAGGAATAAGTTGGATGGACAGAGTAAAAAATGAAGAGGTACTGAGAAGAGTGGGAGAGAAAAGGCAGTTACTAGATGTAATAAAGAGAAGAAAAAGAAATTGGATTGGGCATATATTAAGAAAGAATGACGGACTGATAAAAACAGTTTTAGAAGGTTATGTAGAAGGGAAAAGGAAGCGAGGAAGGAAGAGATTCCAGATACTGGATGACATGATGGACGGTACAACATACAGCAGCCTTAAGAAGGAAGCAATGGATCGCAGAAAATGGAGAGGCAAAGGACCTGCTAATATAGCAGATAACTGATGATGATGACCCTTATCACTATTCATTGCCTGCGGCTTATCACCATGATTTTTAGCACTGACTAGTGTAAGTTGTGGCCTGATTGAAATTCATTTTCTGGCTGTGCTTCTATTACAACTGAATTGACATCTTTGTCCATAATTTCATCCACTCATTCGTGCATTGTTTCCTGTAGATCCCATGAAGAAGGAAAATCTTTAGCCTTGTGGAATGAGTTAAGATGTTACATTAACAAACGAGGAAGAACTCTCAAAATTTAATTTTGCGAACTGTATTAACAATAAACCATTGATGTACAGTCCTAACATATTTGTCTGTCATTTATAAGTGTTTCAACTTTGGAAATTTTCATTGATGTGAAAAATTCTGAATTACATCACGGTTTGGAGACCATGTTAAACTATAGGTCCCCCTATAACTGGTAGTATAAGTCAGTTCGAAAGTTGGAGGAAGACAGCTGCATACCAAATCCGATAATATGCTGCCTAGTATTGCTCTGTGGTGTCGAAACCAATCTTCAGATAGATGACTGCTGTACCTTATACTACTAAATACTGTTTGTAGTTATGTCAACTAAATGTGTCCAGATGAATCGGCAGAAAGCTACTGCTTCCTCAACCGTATTCATTAGGAACTCTTTATCTCCTACTACTAACTTAATATTTACAACCACACACTGGTATTTTTCAGAAAAAAATAATTACCTGCATTTGAAACAACAGAGACCTGTTCACAATACACCTTTACTTCTCATGAAGCTTTACAGTGGACTTTGCTTCTTGCTATGCAGCTAAATTGAATTTTCATTCCTTGAATTTAGATAACCATATGTTGTGTTGGAGTAGTTTATAAGGTATGTTTTTAAATTTATGTTGAGCTGGTAGGGATTCCCTATTTCTTGCTTTATGCTGGGTGACAGCATGTTGAAGACCTCTGCACCAGAATACACATCGCCACTTTGATTCCTAAACAAGAATGTAATGCTTCCATGAATATTATTTTTGTGTCTTGTATTAGGGCTCTGCAAATCAGAGTTAATCTAAAATTTTACAGTTGGACAGTATTCTTTCACATGTGGTTGTATTACAGTCATGAATGCAGTATATGCAGGCTGAATTGTATGCAGAACTTAAGTATACTAGGTGTAGCGACTGAAACGTATTGTTGGTGAGAACCATTGTAACTATCTTCAAAAACTAATCAAACAGTGGAAAATCCAGGATGGAATGTAACAATACAGGAGAAGGAAAGTTGCTACTCACCATATAGAGGAGATGCTGAGTCGTGATTGGCACAATAAAAAGATTCACACAATCATAGCTTTCGGCTATTAAGGCCTTTGTCAGCAGTAGACACACTGCAGTGTAGTTTCAGCTCTCTGAGACTGCAGACGTGTGTGCAAGTTGCGCTATACTGAGAACTATTTGGTAATATTGTTGTCACACTACACACAAGCCACTGTTGACTAGTCTGTCTCCTATATCACAATCTGAAGTTATTCTAGCTACAAATCCAGTTTATCTACAGTTTGGTTGTTGTAGTTGTTGTTGTTGTTGTGGTTGTGGTGGTCTGCATCCAAAGACTGGTTGACGCAACTCTCCATGCCAGTCATCTTGTGCAATCCTCTTCATCTCTACACAACTACTGCAACCCATATACATTGGAATCTGCTTACTGTATTCAAGCCTTGGTCTTCCTCTACAATTTTTACCCTCCACCCTTCCATCCATTACAATATTGATCCTTTCTTGCTGTCTCAGTACTTGTTCTATCAATCAAAATCTTCTATTAGTCAGGTAGTACCATCAATTTCTTTGTTCTACAGTTTGATTCAGTACCTCCTCATTTGTTATACAAACTCCCTTTCCAACCTTCATGATCCACATTTCAAATCTGTAGAAGCCTACATTCAAGACATATACCTTCACGAAAGACATCCTGGCACTTCAATTTTATTAGATTTCAGAAATTCTGTTCTTAGTATTATCAGTATGCATTAGATATACTCTCTATTTTAGCCATCATCTGTTTTTTCCCCTTGCCCAAATAGCAAAACTCATTTACTATATTTAGTGTGTCACTTCTTAATATAATTCCCTCAGACCTGCTCTTCCAAGTTCTTTTCTGTCTCGGACATACTTACAATGTCACAGCGAACCTCAAAGTTTTTATTTGATCCCCTGAACTTTAATTCCCTCTCCATATTTGCCTTGATTTCCTTTGCCACTTGCTCAGCATACAGATTGAATAACATCATAGATAGGCTCACTTTCTGGCCAACTACTGCTTCCCTTTCATATCCTTTAACTCTTATACCTGCAGTTTGGTTCCTATACATGTTGTGAATAACCTGAATAATTTGCTTACTGTATTTTATATCTGCTATGTTCAGAATATCGAAAAGTGTATTCCAGTCAGTACTGTCAAAATATTTCTCTAAATCTACAAATACTGTAAATGTATATTTATCTTTCATTAACCTATGTTCCTAGATAAGTCATAGGGTCAGTATTGCCTCTTGCATTCCTGCATTTCTCCAGAACCTGAACTCTTCTTGCCAGTAGTTAGCTCCTAACAGTTTTTCCATTTTTCTACAAATAGTTAGTATCAGTGTTTCGCAGCCATGAATTTTTACATTGATAGTTCTGTAAATTTCGCACTAGTTAACACCTGCATTTTTTGGAATTGATATTAATATATCCTTCTCAAAGTCAGAGGGTATTTTGCCTGTCTGATATGTCTTGGACATGAGGTGGACTGCTTCGTCGTGGCTGGCTATATGAAGGATCTCAATAATTTTGAGAGGATGTCGTCTACATCAGGGGACTTGTTTCGACTTAGGTCTCGTGGTATCATCTCTTACATCATCTTCATTTACTTGCTATTCTCTTTCTTTAGACCTGTCTTCAGGTTCATTTACTCATGCATACCACTTCCATATATTTCTTCCATCTTCTCAGCTTTCACCCAATGTGGTGGTGCAGTGGTTAGCACAGTGGATTTGCATTTGGGAGGATGATGGTTCAGACCCCCATCTGACCATCAAGTTTTAGGTTTTCTGTGATTTCCATAAATTGATTAAGGCAAATACAGGGATGGTTCCTTTGAAAGGGCACAGCCAGTTTCCTTTTGCATCCTTAATCAATCCAAGCTTGTGCTCCATCTGTAATAACTTCATTGTTGATGGGATTTTAAACCCTAATCTTCCTCCCTTCTTGCTTTTACCTTTCAGCTTTCTCTTCTTTTGTTAGTACTTCCTTGAGTTCTTGATATCCATAAAGCTGTTTCTTTTTTCTCCAAAGATCTCTTTAATTTCTTTATAGGTAGCATCCATATTTTCCTTTAATATGAAACTTTCCTGTACCCTCAGGTCTCTTCCACATAAGCATTCTTCTTTCATGACTCTTACACCAATTGTTATTAGTGATTAAATTATGCTCTGTGCAAAATCCTGCCAGGTGGTTTATCCTTTCATTCCTTTCCCACATTCCATTTACATACATGTTTTTAATTTTATTATGTGTGCAGTGCAATTTCCTGTGATGCATATGCACTCATCAAAAAGAGTTTTGCATCACCTCGGTTCCAAGAGTTCCAGAACCTATACAGAAAACTGGAATAGAAATCAACATAAACATTATTTCCACCCTTTTTATTGCTCACGAAAACCACGCATTGCATGTTATACCACCATACAGCAATACCTTCAGAGGTGGTGGTCCAGAAAGCTGTACACACCGGTACCTCTAATACCCAGTAGCACATCCTCTTGCATTGATGCATCCCTGTATTTGTCGTGGCATACTATCCATAAGTTCATCTAGGCACTGTTGGTCCAGATTGTCTCACTCCTCAATGGTGATTCGGTGTAGATCCCTCAGAGTGGCTGGCGGGACATGTCATCCATAAAAAGCCCTTTTCAATCTATTCCAGATATGTTCGATAGGGTTCATGTCTGGAGAACATGCTGGCCACTCTAGTCAAGCGATGTTGTTATCCTGAAAAAAGCCCTTCACAAGATTTGCACAATGGGGGCATGAATTGTTGTCCATGAAGACGAATGCCTCACCAATATGCTGTCGATATGGTTGCACTATTGTTCGGAGGATGGCATTCACATATCGTACAGCCATTACAGTGCCTTCCATGACAACCAGCGGCATACGTCGGCCCCACATAATGCTACCCTAAAACAGCAGGGAACCTTCACCTTGCTGCACTCGCTGGACAATGTGTCTAAGGCATTCAGCCTGACCAGGTTGCCTCCATAAATGTCTCCGACGATTGTCTGGTTGAAGGCATATGCGACACTCATCGGTGAAGAGAACGTGATACCAATCCTAAGTGGTCCATTTTGCATGTTGTTGGGCCCATCTGTACCGCGCTGCATGGTGTCATGTTGCAAAGATGGACGTCGGGACGGAAGTTGTGCATTATGCAGCCTATTGTGCACAGTTTGAGTCATAACATGGTGTCCTGTCACTGCACAAAGAGGATTATTCAACATGGTGGTGTTGCTGTCAGTGTTCCTCCGAGCGATAATCTGTAGATAGCGGTCATCCACTGCAGTAGTAGCCCTTGGGTGGCCTGAACGAAGCATGTCATCAACAGTTCCTGTCTCTCTGTATCTCCTCCATGTCTGAACAACAATGCTTTGGTTCACTCCGAGATGCCTGGACACTTCCCTTGTTGAGAGCCCTTCCTGGCACAAAGTAACAATGTGGTATTGACCATCTAGGCATGGTTGAACTACAGACAACACAAGCTGTGTTCCTCCTTCCTGGTGGACTGACTGGAACTGATTGGCTGTTGGGCCCCCTCTGTCTAATAGGCACTGCTTATGCGTGGTTGTTTACTTCTTTGGGCGGGTTTAGTAACATCTATGAACAGTCAAAGGGACTGTGTCTGTGATACAATATCCACAGTCAACATCTGTCTTCAGGAGTTCTGGGAACTGGGGTGATGCAACACTTTTTTTGATGTGTGTATTTTAGATGCGTACACTGTACTACACTGCATCATTACGTAATTGGAATGACTGCTGCTGCTTTAAAATTAAAAATGTTTTGTGTGTTGTGTTTTATAAATATGGGATCTGTTTTGACTAAGAAATGTCTTCACACATTTTTCAGTCTGTCTGTGAGCTTCAAAACTCTGTACGAGAAGGTCTTCTTATGTTCAAAAATTTACTAGATGAACTGAGGCATAATATGGAGATGGAGAAGCACACAATAAATAGCTTTTGCCAGGGTATGCAGGAAGCTATTGCAAAGACCCATGCAAATATGATAATGGAGGTACAAAGGTAACCCTCTTTTTTAAAATTTTTTCTACTAAATAAAAAAATTTATATGCTAACGCGAATGGAAGCAGGAAGCCTTAAAAATGTACTATTATTGCATTTTGATTGATATCATAACGTAGTTTGAGTGTACATTATAGAATGAAACATTTGAGTGCATCATATGTAAAGGTTGGTTGACAGGGAAAGAATGTTTTACTTTAAGAGGAGCTTTTTATACCTGGTGCATGCCATACCGCAAAGCAGAATGTCATTGTAGACCCATACATTTCAGGTAGTAATTCCTGTGTAGTATTGTTTGATGTTGGCATATTTTTGATAGCAAAAACATGAAATACAGCCGTGTGAATTTTAATATTGATTCTTTGAAAATATTGAGTGGGAAAGATAAGAAAGGAAGTATCAGTAGTGAAGGAATTTCTAAATATAATTATTCAATAGGATAACTTAGTAAATACATGTTCCACAAGACACAATTTAACTGATAAGAAATATCGGGAAACAAAAAGAGAATTACAAGATATGAAGAGAAACCATTGAACACACATCACACCATTAAAAAACACTCTAGTTGTCCAAGCAAGTAGTGAGCAGGGTGTAGAAATGCATAATTTGAAAGAGTTCATAGTTCACGGTTTCAGTCAGTCTTGCTGTGTTAGCTGAATATTTATATTACTTGGCTGCCTTGTTTTTATAATCACATTCCAACTTATAAACCTACTTTGTGCGTTGTGTACTTGTAACTGAAAATATGTAAATAAACAGAAAATCTCGTACAGTTATTTCATGCATAAAAATACTTCTATCAACAATTAGTAACTTTTGAGTTTCAAATATGTTCCAATTTGATTTTTGAAAGTAACATTAATACTTGATAGTGACTGTACATTTTATATATACACTGTGCTTATTGATTTTTGAATGCTCGCTGAACCATTCAGTATTAATGTACATTATTTCTTATTCTCAGACATTTTCGTACCATTAGGCACAGTTAAGTTAAAAAGGATAGGAGTCATTGCATTGAACATATCTTTGCTAATGTACATTATTTTCTACACTGTTTGTTAAAGGAATCACAATAAAGTGGCATTCGTTCCCACCACAAGATAATGAAAAAAAAAAAATATATATTTTTTTTAAAAGCTGCAAAGGACATTTAACACAACACATGAACAATACAAAACAAAAGCGTACCACTTTTATTTTTCTTTGTTCACTGGATGGATCTCAGAATTCACCCCGGTATAGTGGACCATATACAAACTGAAAAATGTAACATTGTTTATAAACATGAGACAAACAAATCAAATAATTCTTAATTGATCATTACACTTAGTGGCCAGCAGTCATGGGAGGCACTTGATGTGATGTCAGTCATTGTCTCCTAAAGCCTACTTGGTGCACTTGTCTCCATGAAGTCCTGGTAGAAATGAGTTCTTGACAGCCCACATTCAAATTGACGGTGATCTGACTCAAAGTAGACTGTCAGTCACCATGCACTGCTCTTTGGAGGTGATGTGGCATCTGTTCTGTGACCATTTTAGGGCATCATGTGTGGTAGCTTACTGATGTCGAAACAATGTGTGTGTGACATTGAAGATGTGCCCTAGTCACTGTTTATCTCAGAAATATGGATTCTTTTCTAATCTTTGATATGCCAAGACCCATGCAACTCGCACTGTCATGTTCAAAGTCAGTAAACTCATGATGTGTTGCCATGTTTAGCACACTTTTGACTGTAAGTGTGACAGTCTGTGTTCAAGACAGTGGGTTCCTATTTCAAATGCTGCATCAGTCACAACACTCAAACATTGTACACGGTACATCTTCAGATCGGACAACCATTCCTGTGACTTAGCCACTCAGTTTACATCATGCTTGCACCATTTTATAAATGTTACATTTTTGCTGCATTTTGTCTCTCAGGTATTCAGTGGCAACAATAGAAAATAATAGTCTTTGTTTTTTAAAGCTACTTCTAGTGAGCCAGTTAGTAACGATATCAGCTTTCTGATCTACGGAACTGATGTGCTCCACGTTGCAGATGCCCGAATTGACCTTTCCTACTATAAAGCATTACTTTATATCAATATGCTTTGTTCATTTACAGTGCAATCAGAGGGGCATGTGACAGTCTGTGTTCAAGACAGTGGGTTCCTATTTCAACTTCATGATAGTTCCTAAGATCGATCTGCTCCACATGGTGTCTTTCACAGTTTGATAAGAGGCAAGATATTCTGTTTCTGTTATTGATGAAGTGACCACCTGCTGTCTCTGAGAATTCCAAGTTATAGTAGGTTCACCAAGTTTAATGACAACATCTATGGTTGATTTTTAAGTATGAATACGTCCTGCATAGTGTGAATTGCTAAAGACAGACAAACAAATATCCCCGCACTTTGGCTAATTTAAACCACAAGATTCTGTTCACTTTAGATACTTTATGATCCATGACAGCACATCAATATTCACTGATAGAACAAGCTTTCTACCCTCAACAAGGAGTAGCCTCAATTGTTTTGGAACTGGTGACCAGTTCAGTGCACACTTGACTATGATGAGAAGGTATTGCCCCAGAATTAGCATTTTCCATGTTGTACTGCTCAGCACAGCCCTCATATATGCTTCTTGATTTGAGAAGATGGAATCATCTTGAAACTACTTTACATCTAGCCAAGATAATGATGAGCATTGTCTGTAATTATTGTATTTATTTATTTAATTTATTTATGTCATTTTCTTTCATACTCACAGGTGGGCAAACAGAACAGCCAATTCAATTGATAGTCAAATATCACAACACTTCATTTAATATAAAAATACACTTACCTTTGTCACCCTCCACAGCTGTGACTGAAGGGAACATGCATGGAATTATTTATACAAATATAGCTTGTGATTTATGAAGTAGACAAGAAACAGCTGAAGAAATTGAACTGCATGATATTGGAAGTCTGTAGACCTCAAACTCTGAATGTTCTAAAGGCAATACAATACCACCTGTCCATTGACACCACGTAACACTCTGGATACACTAGGCTGACATGGTCTCAGCAGAGCGATGCTGCGGCAACTCTGTCCACTGTAGGTGAAAGTAGAACTTCATCTCTAAATGGAATTCAAGACAGAACTGTTGCACATGTCCCACATAGCTGTATTTTGTGACTGCATCATTGTAGTGGTGCTTTGCAACTCTCTGGAGTCATGGCTCATGCCTCGTCCAGGTTGGCATCTCGTGTGCTGCATGGACATGCAGCATCTCTGTGGTGGTCAACTACTGGCTTTTTTGATGGTTGATGACACCACAGTTTATCCTGACAAGATTAAGCCTATATGACTATCTCTTATATCTAAACAGGTATTATTTATATATAAAAACAAAGATGAGGTGACTTACCGAACGAAAGCGCTGGCAGGTCAATAGACATACAAACAAACACAAACATACACTCAAAATTCAAGCTTTCGCAACAAACTGTTGCCTCATCAGGAAAGAGGGAAGGAGAGGGGAAGACGAAAGGAAGTGGGTTTTAAGGGAGAGGGTAAGGAGTCATTCCAATCCCGGGAGCGGAAAGACTTACCTTAGGGGGAAAAAGGGACAGGGACATATTATATGTCTGCTTGTGTCTGTACGTGTGGATGGATATGTGCGAGTGTATACCTGTCCTTTTTTCCCCCTAAGGTAAGTCTTTCCGCTCCCGGGATTGGAATGACTCCTTACCCTCTCCCTTAAAACCCACTTCCTTTCGTCTTCCCCTCTCCTTCCCTCTTTCCTGATGAGGCAGCAGTTTGTTGCGAAAGCTTGAATTTTGTGTGTATGTTTGTGTTTGTTTGTGTGTCTATCGACCTGCCAGCGCTTTCATTCAGTAAGTCACCTCATCTTTGTTTTTATATATAATTTTTCCCACGTGGAATGTTTCCCTCTATTATATTAAACAGGTATTCTACATGATTTGAATTACACCCCTTATGATGAGCATGTTATAAGAGGTCTTACATCTAATATGGAATCCAAAATCTAGAAATAACTATAACATAAAAACTGAAAACTCTTGTAGCAATAGCAGAAAGAATACAACTTATATATTTGTTCATCAAAAGTAGAAACAACAAAGAGTAGCTGCATACAGGTTTAAACTATGAGCATTGACAGCAATGCACAAGAGAGAAAGGATGGGAAAAGGGAAGAGAAAGAGAGGAACATGATAGAAGTATTGCAGATAGGGGACAAGAAAGTGGGTTGACTGATTGAGAGAAGCAAAGAAAAAGATGCATAACTGTGAATTTCTTTACTGTTTGATAAAGAGGAAAAGCATTATATATGTAAATTTTTAAAGGAACATTATGAGGTTGATGGCTTTTTCTTAAATGCTATAGCACATTCAGTTGTGTAATAGTGCAGAGTTGCTTGTTCCAGATGCAGGCATCCGCAACAGAGAAGGTGATTGTGAATGTTGTTTTATGGATGAGCATAGATACGATACTATGCAAGTGAGACATTATGTTACGATTATGATGTGATGAAAGGTACTTAATCTCTAAGGCGAGGTGCATGTATGTGTGCACTGAAGAACTGATGAATTAGACTTAGTCCATGGTAGTCTTGTAACTTGACTGAGCACGACCATTCTAACTAGGTGTATGACTGATGACGTCAAATAGACTGATGTTTCAGATGTAATCCACACTGATATTCAGCTAACCATTTAGAGTTTTCTCTGCGTACACTATGTTTCATTACATATTACTATCATAGTACTGGTGAGTACTATTGGCATCTGCTATCTAGGCTGTGGTGGTCTTAGACACGATGTCAACCCACCTGATTTCAATCGCATCACAGTCTCAAAATTTGGAAATTTGCGGTAAGGTCTTGTGGGACCAAACTGCTGAGGTCATCAGTTCTAAGCTTATGCACTACCTAATCTAACTTAAACTAACTTATACTAAAGACAATACACACACACCTGTGCCCGAGGGAGGACTCGAACCTCCGACGGGGGAAGCCACGCTGACCATGACGAGACACCTCAGACCTCACGGCTATCGTGCACGGCTCACAGTCTGAGATGGCAGCTACTTTGCACTTAGACATGGTATTTAACTGTGCAGTACCACTGATATCATCACCGTGGCACTGTTATTGTGACATCATAAGGCACACCCTTTTTTTCTATGATGTCGTGTTGGCAGGAAATTCAAAACACAATGAAAAAAACAGGCAGCCGGTATGTATCTGTCATGTTCAATCTGAACAACTATGTATTATGTTTTTTAAATGCTAATCTTACTTCTGAGCTGCATAAAATGGTGCCATCTTAAAAATAAATACTGCCAATACTGCAGTACTTTCAAAAATTACATAAGCCCATCCTGAATGTCAGAATACTTAAGCACCTAAATTTATGCCTCATCAGTAAATTTCATCTCTCTCTGTTTTGAATATCATTAAAAAAAGGCTTTATGTTAAATACTGTACCTATCTTCTCTCATGTGCTCACAACAGTATGAAAAATTACACAATAGGTGTAACATGCTCTATTTCCGCATCTGTATTTCTTACCAAAAATACATTAGCACCTAAAATTCTGCCTCATTGGCATACTGAATCATCAGCAACAGCAGTAACTTACAGAACTTCCAACATAAAGAATATGTAAACAACTAAACTTCTGCTTCATCAGCAAATTTCTCTTTCTCATCTGCCTCCTCAGTAAATATCATCTCCCCCATTTTATACTTTACGGAGAAATGTTTGTGTCAAATACTGTATGGTTTCATCAATAAATTTCATCCCCCCACCTCTTTCTTTCTCTCTCTCTCTCTCTCTCTCTCTCTCTCTCTCTCTCTCTCTCTCTCTCTCTCTCTCTTTGTAATGGTATCAACAATATAATACATTGCAGAGGGGAACGAGAGGGAAAAACAAACAAAAATACTCTAGCTATAAGTTTTATTGTATTTTTTTAAATATTTTCACACAGTAAATCAGTTACAAATCACATTAACTTTTTTATTTTTTAAACCACATACACTAAAATCACAGTGAATTGTTTGTCACCTTGTACTGTCACACATATTCTTCTTCATCTTAAACACCTTTTAGAATGTCATCTGTTGCACATAGTAGCTTGTTACTGTTTGAGTAAATATGTGGATCATCTCTGTCAGCTAACTGAGTTTTGACAGCTGCATCTATCTTAATTAGATCAAAACGACACTGAATTGCATTTTGTGGGCAAAGTGTGTATAATATATATAACATACCCCTAATGTAACAATCAAATAGTTATTGTGAAAGAGAAACAGATCTATGTAAACATTCTTACATATCATATGCTTCAAAATCTATAAAGTGTTCAGAACTTGTAAAGCAATCCTTCTTATTTTCTTGTTCATAACCAAAACAAATGACTTTCCACATCATGTGAATTAATCGCAGAACCACAACAATCTTTCCAGAGAGAGTAAATATTAATTTCTCTTATAGTTCCACTGCATGTTGCCTTACAAATAGAAATTGACATTTTTATACAGTTAAAATGTACAAGTGAAATAAAAAGAAAAAAAATACAGTAGTTGGTATGACTATTTTCAAAATCAGCTGTATCCGTGTCATTTACTCTGCTGTGATAAATAATGCACATGATGCCACTGTTAAGCAGTGAGGTGTCACTGAAAGCTGATAATCTTGATGGAAGCGATGTCTTGATATATTACAGTTCTTCAAATAAACCGGCACAGCCATATCAAATTTTATGCTCCACATTGGATGTCTCTCTTTCTTCTTGAATGCCTACAGTGTTACAGTACATATTGTGCTTCCACTCTTACCTAGATATTTCAGATTTTGCAACATGGAAGCATAAGAACCCCTATTCTCTTGAATTACAACAAGTAACTGATACGCCAAATATAAAGTCTATTAGTAGTGCTATGTAGTGTATTCCATACTTATGTTTCATCCCCAAAAAGAATAAAGTTTTGAATGACAATGACAACAATGACAGTGAGAATGAAGGCAATGACAATGACATCTCTGATGATCCAGCACCAATAACATGCTCCTTCTAGTGGATGCTCTGCTTTTATAACTCACCTTCCTACTGAGTCAACAAGTTCAAATTTGTTGTGACTTGTTCTGACATGTCTAAACTTGTTGCAACATGCAAAAGTAATTAGTCACCGAGCTGTGACTTATCAGAAAACAAGTCCTGTCTTGTCAACATCTGCATTCGAGGACTCATCATATTTTGCATAATGAACATGTATGCACACGTTCTTTCAGGTCTTGCACATTCAAGGAACAGGAAACATAATATCAAATGCCGGTGTGTCCTCAAGATGCTGAAATGTAACAGCTCATTTTTTATATGATTTCAAAACTAATTTGGCTTGCATGATTAACTGTTGTGCCTTTAGGTAGGACCCATATAAGTAAATCCATCTTTTCTGCAATGTAATTTTCAACAACTTCATGTCAAAGTACTCACTACTGTTACATCCCTACATTGGTAGCAACATGTCTTGTCAATTCACGTTATTGCAATTAGGTCTTTTCTTTTATGAACAATTGAGTAACAAAGGAAATGCCAAATATCTGTAATGCCTGAAACCTGAAACAACTCTATTTATCCTACTTTCAGCTTGCTATGCCATTGGCTAACATAAAAACATCTAATTAAACAAAATTAACAATGTAAACAAAGTGTTTATTTGAGCTGCCGAATTATGTTTTAAAATTCTGTTCACAGTAAAAATGATGTTCTCATATTTGAAACAGGAAACATGGTAGGAATGCTTGGGATAACCTAGTTTCAGTGTAATTAACAAAAATGTAATCAGCACTGTTTATTCACATCATTTCACTTATTTTTCCATGAAAACAAGAGATATGTAATTGTCTTTGTATCACATTCCATGCATTTCAATTGTAACTACCAGATGATAACATTTTTAGTGACATCTTGGGTTGTCGGGTGTTCTGCCGGATATCAGCGTCATACTTGCACGATATTTTGGTCACGTAGCTCGAGACCTTCATCAGGTGCGACCTGAGACTGCTCCTCGAGTGGACCTGGTCCAGTATTTATGCCTATGGCCTTGCCCCTCCACCAACGGCTGCAGGCGCTTCCTCTGTGGTCCGCGCCCATTCCCTGTGACCTGCTGGAGCGTTGCTGATCCGTTTTCCGTCCGCTGCGGTTCTAGGTGTTCCCTCTGCGGTCCGTGCCCACCAAACCCGCTCCTGGGGGTTTCATCTACGGTCTGGGGTACCAGGCGTTCCCCCTGCGGCCCGCACCCGCTCACCACGACCTGTTGGAGCGTTGCCGCTCCGTTTTTCATCTGCTGCGGCTCTGGATGTTCCCTCTGCGGTCCGCGCCCACCAGTCCCACTTCTGGGTGTTCCATCTTCGGTCTGGTGCTCCTGGCAGTCCGTCAGGGGCTCGTTTACCATCTCCATGTCTCTGGTTCTTCTGTTTGTGTGGTGTTGCAGCTGGCCCCGTTGCTCCTTTAACAATTCCAGACCCGGATCCCAGGCTCTGCTTAGCTGGTACCCTGTGTCACGATTCATAAGATCGTCAGCCATTTTAATCTCAATCGATTCTCTTATAACACTGTCCCAAAATCTGGGTGTTTGTGCTAGAATCTTGGTATCCTCATACTTCATGGCATGATCTAGTTCTAGACAGTGTTCAGCAATGGCTGACTTGGTCACCTGTCTTAATCTAGTGTGCCTCTGATGTTCTTTGCACCTGATCTCCACAGTTCTTGTCGTCTGGCCAATGTAGGACATGCCACATTGACAAGGTATATTGTAAATCCCTGGTTTTCGTAACCCCAGGTCGTCTTTGACACTCCCCAGCAGTCCCCCGATCTTGTT
This sequence comes from Schistocerca americana, assembly GCF_021461395.2. Classification (NCBI taxonomy): domain Eukaryota; kingdom Metazoa; phylum Arthropoda; class Insecta; order Orthoptera; family Acrididae; genus Schistocerca; species Schistocerca americana. Next base: position 87,510,441 of record NC_060130.1, read on the forward strand.
GGATGGACAGAAAACACACTTGATATTGTGTTTACGCAGGATCCTACTGATTCTGGCAGAAATAGAGCCAGCGTAGGGCAGATATGCCACCTTCCTTGCTTCATCTTGGTCTTCTTCAGGAACCTGTGGTATAGTGGCTGGTTGGAGTGCCCTCTCAATTTGTCTGTCCATGTATCCATTCTTGGAGAAAACTGTTTTGAGACGTTCTATCTCTATGGGTAGATTCTCTTGGTCTGATAGGGCACGTGCTCTGTGGACTAAAGTCTTCAGAACCCCATTCTTCTGTGCAGGGTGGTGACAACTGCTGGCCTGCAGATATAAATCAGTGTGTGTAGGTTTTCGATACACAAGGTGGCCAATTGATCCATCTGCTTTCCTCTGGACTAGTACATCTAGAAATGACAGCTGGCCATTCTTCTCCAGTTCCATGGTGAACTTGATATTAGGGTGGCATGAGTTAAGATGTTCAAGAAACTCATTGAGCCTGTCCATCCCATGTGGCCCGATCACGAAGGTGTCATCCACATACCTAAAGACATGGTATGTGGATGACACCTTCGTGATCTGGCCACATGGGATGGACAGGCTCAATGAGTTTCTTGAACATCTTAACTCATGCCACCCTAATATCAAGTTCACCATGGAACTGGAGAAGAATGGCCAGCTGTCATTTCTGGATGTACTAGTCCAGAGGAAAGCAGATGGATCAATTGGCCACAGTGTGTATCGAAAACCTACACACACTGATTTATATCTGCAGGCCAGCAGTTGTCACCACCCTGCACAGAAGAATGGGGTTCTGAAGACTTTAGTCCACAGAGCACGTGCCCTATCAGACCAAGAGAATCTACCCATAGAGATAGAACGTCTCAAAACAGTTTTCTCCAAGAATGGATACATGGACAGACAAATTGAGAGGGCACTCCAACCAGCCACTATACCACAGGTTCCTGAAGAAGACCAAGATGAAGCAAGGAAGGTGGCATATCTGCCCTACGCTGGCTCTATTTCTGCCAGAATCAGTAGGATCCTGCGTAAACACAATATCAAGTGTGTTTTCTGTCCATCCAACAAGATCGGGGGACTGCTGGGGAGTGTCAAAGACGACCTGGGGTTACGAAAACCAGGGATTTACAATATACCTTGTCAATGTGGCATGTCCTACATTGGCCAGACGACAAGAACTGTGGAGATCAGGTGCAAAGAACATCAGAGGCACACTAGATTAAGACAGGTGACTAAGTCAGCCATTGCTGAACACTGTCTAGAACTAGATCATGCCATGAAGTATGAGGATACCAAGATTCTAGCACAAACACCCAGATTTTGGGACAGTGTTATAAGAGAATCGATTGAGATTAAAATGGCTGACGATCTTATGAATCGTGACACAGGGTACCAGCTATGCAGAGCCTGGGATCCGGGTCTGGAATTGTTAAAGGAGCAACGGGGCCAGCTGCAACACCACACAAACAGAAGAACCAGAGACATGGAGATGGTAAACAAGCTCCTGACGGACTGCCAAGAGCACCAGACCGAAGATGGAACACCCAGAAGTGGGACTGGTGGGCGCGGACCGCAGAGGGAACACCTAGAACCGCAGCGGACGGAAAACGGAGCAGCAACGCTCCAGCAGGTCACAGGGAATGGGCGCGGACCACAGAGGAAGCGCCTGCAGCCGTTGGTGGAGGGGGAAGGCCATAGGCATAAATACTGGACCAGGTCCACTCGAGGAGCAGTCTCAGGTCGCACCTGATGAAGGTCTCGAGCTACGTGACCGAAATATCGTGCAAGTACGACGCTGATATCCGGCAGAACACCCGACAACCCAAGATGTCATTAGATCGCCGGGAAAGCCTGAAGAGTTACAACATTTTTAGTAATTATCAAGAACTTATGTAATTGTAATTATCAAATTTACTATACACAACAATAAATCCGGGCACACAGTTTTAACCTGCAGGAAGTTTCAATAAATCCATTGTTAGCAGGAGCACATAAGGCCCATGAGAAATCATGTGGGATGCTCTATATGATGTAAATTGTACACCTGAAACAGTAACTGACTTTTCACGTCATATGAGAACTATGGTGTTCTCTGGCGGGTTTTCATGTAAGAAACTTACAGGAAACACCAACTGCAGTAAAGCAATGAAATGAAGGTCAGTTTTGCTCAGCATTTATTATTTTGAGCAAACTGAGTTACACCCACCAAATTTCAAGAACAGTTATTTCAGCTACCATTGACAAAATTAATATTTCATAAAGATGTTTACTTCGAATTGTTTTCTGTTGACAACATATATCCCCAGCAAGGTGGTTACACCGCAGTATGCACATTTATGGAATCGTTAACACTCTTTCAAATGCATGTGTTGCCTCTTCACCTCTGAGCTGCATAATGAATGAAAATGCTTATATTGACTGGTTTTATAGCAATAATCAGTGTGTAGCACTAGGGAGACACTTTGCAGAAACTGCGAAGCGTCATAAAGTCAAAACACCCAGGGATGTCCTGTTACACAATAATGCCTGCCCCCACACTGCCAATCAGAGGAAGGCTATGCTTCAGGGATTTGATTAGGAAACAATGCAACATCCTCAGTACAGCCTGGATCTTTCATTGTGCGATTTACATGTTGTTGGTGACCTGAAGAAAGATATGATGGACATTGGGTTTAATGTGATGTGGAGGTGCAAGAGTTGGTGCAATTGTAGATCCATCAGCAGTTGACCACATTCTAAAAAACTGGAATTGATTGTCTCACCTCCCAGTGGGATAAATGTTTTAACATGTGTGTTGATGGAATCAGCACAAATGGAATCACTCCATGGTTCCATTGGGGCAGGTGGTAGGTTTTCATGTGACTGCCCCATATATGAATTACCTTCTGCTGCTTATCGGGTGTCAAAACAATAGACAGCTGTGAGCAGCTGCATCTCCGTGAAGCAAAATTAGATTTGTGCTCACTGTGGCTCAGCAGACTGCACCTTACACAGCCATTCTGTTATTTTCCAACCTTCTATGATGCTGAACTTATAATATTGGCCCTATAATTCTGCCTATATATTCAATTCTCATTTGAAATTGGACATGATCTCTCACCATCTGTTTCCAAAATCTAATGCATAAAATCTCACACAACAGTTATATGAACTGTTTCCAAATCTTTGAACTACACCTTTTGTGTGTTTCTTTAAATTGATGGGATGTTCTCATATGGAACTTCCCATACTGCAGTTGAGTGTTCCACTTTCTTATTTTCGAGAGCCATCGTAAACTTCAAGCAATAATCACTGCTTTGTTAACCTCCTCCTCAATAGATGTTACTTCATTGCCATGTGAATTTTTGCCTGCCACTTTCGAAGCTAGCAAGAAAACTCTAATTGCTGCATCAATTCATTGAGATTATTCCACTTTAGTATGCACTGATGATTTGTTGGAGACTGTCTTCCAATCATACACATCAAGTGTGTTGTCATTCTATCCCATCCAATATGAATGTCATCATCTGTCTATATGGATCCTCCACTTTTATGTAAAGCATGCTTAACAGGATGTGTGCAATTAGAGCTTCTGTGGAATTTAATGTTTCGTGACAGAGATAGTTCTATTTAAGAGAATTGGTAGCCCTGAGAATTTTACCATAATTTTGAAGATCTCATGTTACGAGAATCTTTCTAGGAGGTTAAGCTTTAAACTATAGATTATTATATAATCCTTTCATTTTGAGGTATCTTACATTGTGAATTAGTAAATCATCTCCAGTGACATCTACCTGTGAATCACCAGTTATCCACAGTGTTGATAGTGGTTCAAATCTGATGTCATACACAGTACTGGTATCACACATTTTGTTTATTGGTTTACTTATGAGAGTAGGTGAACGAAGAGGATGGGTGTAATTGGCATAGATTTGTAGATTAGTGATATAAGTATGAGAAATGGATGGCTCCAAACAAAATCAAATTAAATACAGAGTAGAAGCCATGGATTAGTGGTGTCCACTTCACCTGTAAATTAAACTTCCAAATTCCTTATGTCAAATTGAAATCCGCCTTCCCAACCATCCATCCATCTCCCCAATCCTGCCCCCTTCCACACACACACACACACATATGTGCACGCATGTGTGTTATTATTGGCAGCCTCTTTTCACTACTCATTTGACCACAGGAAATCATTAAATAGAGTTGCCTGTGTAACGGAGGTGTAGAAGTAAACCATTGTTCTCATTTGGGTGCTCTGTATCTCCAATCATGAACAGAACAATATGGTCTGCTCAAACTGTGCAATCTGTTAACATGTGTCGAAGGATTATTTCAAGATTAGTCTGTGTGCACTTTACTGCAAGAAGGGTTGTCAGCACAGGGCTTTACTAATCAAATTCGTGTACACCACAGCAACAACATTTGAGCATTAAACTGCTATTGTGAGACACAGAGTTCAGCACTATAATGGTTGCCTGTAGTCAACATCAGCTGATGGCTGCTGCCTACATGGAGAATGTAGCAAAATTGGGTGCTGCCGTTTTGCAAGTAGCTTGAAGAACTGTGTTAAACCAGACTGTACACAGTCCTCTCCATATGATCACTTCACCCTCTAGATGATCATTGTGAACAACTGTACAAATCCTCAGTACCATTGTACATGAAGAAGTTGGGCAAAGGAACATATAGAATGGAACCTGGAAAAATATAGTTCATAGTTCATTCACACTTAAGTGGCATTACGTTTTCATCACTGGTGAGTACAGGATGTGTCTGCTGCCTGACGATCATTGTACAAAAGTGTGAAAGTAACCATGTACTAATGTGTGTGTCAGGCATGGACATGAGTCAGTCATTTTTTGGACTTGTGTCATGTACAATGTTGTCACCTTTCACCATTATCTTGAGTAATTTGAAGAATGTATAGTATGAGGACACATCCCCCAACCTATTGACCAGCCCTGCAGTTAACATTTTGCCAATTAGTTTGTCTTTCTAGACAATAGTGTAAGAGTACACCAGGCCACATCTGTGAATACCTTCCTGCAGGAAGCAGCTGAATGGAATGACCTGTAGTCATTAACCTGATTGGCCATCTTGAGGCAAGTTGAAACTTTCAGTGTGCTGCCACAGGTACTTTCAGGAGGGCCACTTTCAAGGATTGAGAGAGGCTTGAATGAAGCCAAGCAGGATCCAAGTGAATGGCAATGCACACGTTGGAGCAACAGGGCAATGAATGTTAATCAGCAGCAGATTTTGATTTCACGAATGTGCAAAGATGAGCACTTTGGAGCATATTGCCTATATTTTTGTTATTGTTTTGTATTAATGTGACAGTGAGATTACTTCTTTTAGTTTTTTAAGATTTATTCTTTCCTTCTTTGCTCATCTCATATTTAAGCTCAGCCACATTCACAGAAATGCAAGTGATGGAAACTTTTATTTGAGCATTATGTTACTTAGCAAATATCTTTATACATAGCCAGTATGATCATAATTAAGTAGAAATCAGTGTTGGCAACAACTTTTGTCATAGACTTAAGAATATGATCTCTGTTTAGAAGAAAATGAAATGAGTTCTCTTCTGTAATCAACATATTTTTGCATAGTTTTCCAAGAGAGGCAGTTCAGTGAAACTGAATATTAATAACAAAATTGATAGACATTGGCACGGAGGTCTCATGTTCATAGAGAGAACTGATTTCACAAAATTTCCATTTTTAGAGACAAAGACTGCAGAAAAATGGACAGGTAAATGTAATGTATTTGTCTGAAAATGAACCCTGTTCAAATCATCCAATTTGTTATGCAGGAGACATGTTATCTTGAAAAAGAAACATAAGTACCTTCTTCAATATAAAAGAATAAGTAGATGAAGAGGAAATACAAAAGAATGAAAAGTCTGACATTATTCTATGTGTATTAGTGCAGTACCATTTATGGTTATAATTTTTTTATACAGGAGCAAGGTAATATTACAGTTAAACATAATGATTTTTTGTTTATACTGAAAAGTTATAAAACTTCTTTACAAGTTTAGTGCACTGTAAAAAATGCAGTATCATGTTTAGACGTGTGAGGAGTGCTCCGTATTGATTTACACTTTATTTTTTTGCATCTTTCATGGTGTACCATTGCCTCACCATTACAGCTGCAATTGTGTAGTACTTTGGTCTAATCTTAGGTGGCAGGACACCACTAACAGTGTAATCCATTCGCATTACAGCCCATTTTCCAAACTGCTGTCATTATGTGAGTGGACAACATGATGTGTGATCATCGAGGACAGTGATGCAGAGTGTGTTTTCTGTGGAAGGAAGGTGCAAACCCTGAAGATATTCATAGGTGGTTGGGGCCATGCGTGGGGAGTATGCACTCTCATGAAAAGTGCTGTTCCAACACGACACTAGTTGTGCCCATACAAGTCAGAAAACCATGACAGTGATTGCTGAAATGGGGTTGCAGTTACTGTCACGCCCATGTAGGACATGACTTAGCCCTTTTGACTTCTGTTGACCACCCTTGAACCAATTTACTGGAGTCTCTCACATCCATTGCAGGACAGCTGCATGCAGTTCATGGAAGTCTGAAAAATAATGCCTGCATAGATTTTTCTTCATAGTCCCGAATAGCTGGTAATGAGAAGGGGAAAGTCTGGAGAATACAGTGGGTGTGACAATAACTGGAACCCCTTTTCAGTGATGACAGCTGTGGTTGTCTGTCACTTGGGGATGAGCACTGTCGTGTTGCAAGAGCACTTTTTGTGATGATGCACACTCTTCACACACTGCCACCAATTGCATGTGAATATCTGCCCCTTGCACAGAAAGCACATCATCCAGTGCAGTCCTTGCTCATGCACCATGTTGTCCACTCACATTATGAGAGCACTCAGGAAAATGGGCTGTGCTGTGCAGGTATTGTATTTCTAGTGATTGTCTTGCCAGTTAAGAGTAGATAGAAAAAGTGTTGCAACTATAATGATGATTCAAATGGTGCGCCATGCACTATGGGAAGAAATATAGTGTAAATTAGTATGGAATCCTCCGTGACCTTATAAATGTATTTTTGTTCAAACTGTCTTCCATAAATTCTTCCATGAAATAGCAGCATTTATCTACTAAAACTTGCACAACCAAAACTTTAGTGATGTCTTAAAAAGTGAACTGACCATTAATAATGGTGTCTAGTAATTCAGTAGTCACTTATATGCTATGCTCTCTGACCTTTGTATGCATATAATGGATACCAATTTGTGTTTTAAGAAATAGCTAGATGGATAATGATTAACATAGATAGACTGTTAATTAGTAACATGCATACGGATGTCCCTTCTCATGTTTTGGAGATGACATGATGCCCACAGGTCTGCTTGTATTTATATGTTTATAATCGTTGTTCTAGCACTATGTGTAACCAATGAAGGTCATCACGTCTAAGACTAAGATATTTCTAGATACTCTAAGATCACATAACTTCAATTGCTTCAATGATAAACCTACCAGGTAAATGCTTGCCTACATAATGTCATTTGAAAGGCATATTAACATTGTACCCACTTGATTATCATTAAGCTGTTACTATCTGATCACATTGGTCTACTCCTAAGGATGTCTGGAGTTGGAAAAAGTCATAAATGTGGGCCTGGACCCAGTACAGTGAGAGAACTCCATGAAATACACATAAGAAACCTCAGAAATGACCGCAGTTTATTGAGTGAAGTTCCATTCTCAACAGACATCAGCCTTCTAGTGAAGCAGTTGTAAACTTATTACAAATTACAGTTACTAACTTTTGTAAATGCAGTTCTACTAAATATACTAAAAGACTGTGTGTAAAGAAAAGAGAAAAAAATCACAACTAAGTGGTACACTCCTTATCTGTGTAAATTAAAAAACTGTTAAATTTATACTGCCAAACAATGGAAAGTCCAAGTTGGAATATCAACAATCATGAAAAGGGTAGACTGGTACTCATTGTAAAGAAGATGGCATGTTGAATTGCAGACAGGCACAATGAAAAGACTGACAAGAAGACAATCTTTTTATTATGCCTGTCTGTAACTCAGTGAGTCAACTTTATGGTGAGTAGCACTGTATCCTTTTCATAATCATTAAAGGCATAATATGAAATGTTACATAATAACAGTAATTACAATGCTGAAGTGAGTTCAAATAGAGATCTGTTTCCCCTAAGGATATAGTAGAAGTATTAGCAAAACCCAGTGGCTCAAGAACTTAAGAGTATTAAGGACTTTCTAATTTTATTGCAAAGAATATAGACATAATTAGCCAATCCCTATGCTGCCTTATAAACTTGATATATATTTTATTTTCTCCCCATAACACATAAGCTTACATACATGAGAAATGTCAACAACATACAATTACAGCATTATTTGTGCACACACATAAGTTTTTTTGTATGCTGCTGTACAGTTCTTTAATTCATACTAAGGACAATAATATATTCAATATTCAGTAGTGAACAGTTGGTTTTATATGCAGGTTGGTTGATTTGGGGCGGTAGGGGGGACCAAACAGTGGGGTTATTGGTCCATTTTATATGCAGTTTAGTGCTATACATATTGAAAATGAATAAGGAGCTACTAACATCAACCAATAATAGTTTAAACACCAGGAAACAGTATGTAAAAATTGCCTTACATGGCTCAGGGATAGTGACCATAGGGGAGCCAAAACGGAAAAGACTACAGTCTTTGAAGGCATGGCATTGGAGAAAATTCCTGAAAAATTTATGGGGATAGAAAACCACCAGTGAAGATGTTTTCAACAACATAAGAGAGAAAACATCTTTGTGGAGAACTAGGGCATATCAAGGAATGGCAGGACTGTTGGTAGTGCACCTATACAGACATTGCCTCTTACTTGTGAAATTAATTGGAGGAAAAATGCTTTGGAAAAATGCATGAAAAAGACACAGTCTTCAGTACATCAGGCAAATAAAACAAGATCTGAAATTTGCAACATATTCTGAACTAAAGATACTTGCAGAAGACAGGGAAAAGTGGAGAACAAATGTTGCTGCCAACCAATCTGTGAATTGAGAACAAAAGGAGAAGGAGAAGAAGACGAAGAAGAAGAAGAAGAAGAAGAAGAAGAAGACTTGGGGCAGTGATACGTTTTTGTGTACTTGTGTATTGTAAGAATAGCACGTCATGCAAGTAAACTCTCTGACATGTTTTATGTTCTGATCTTTGCCACTTGTTATGAGTTCTGTGTGGTGATTTTTTAATTTCCTTCACTCCTGTCAATTTATAACTTTGGTAATAAAAATAGTTCTGGAATTATGTTCCATTATTTGTGTGGGTTAACTGTGAGGCCATATAATTGATGACCCCATCCAAGAGTTTACATACCTTTCACGGAACTGCATAAGTAGCGAGCAGCGGAGATACACACAGAATAATGAGCAGCAACAACAAACTATTCTACTCCATTGCTCGTGAAATTAGCAGGCTATGGAGTGAAATAAAGACTTTGGAGATTCCCATTCTGATAAATATGAACATGAAACCTATACAGGGCAATGAAAATGCCATTAATTCGGCAATGCACATGCACCACAACACAGTGGATACTGTCAGCAGAGTGCAGGGTGATGTTAAGCAAGATTTAAAGTATCTGCAGGCTCAGGTAACACATCCTGCATCACAAATAGATGTAATGGTGAATGCTATAGTGGAGTCATGGGTACAGTTTTAAGAAACAAGGTATCTAACCACCAGCTTCAGCAGTTTACCACTACAGCACTTGCAACTGCGGGCACCACCATTCACCCCCTCTCAACTGCACACATTATTTGTGGTGATAGAACACATATTCCAGCAGCAGAAGGTGACCAGTGATCACAAACAATTAACCTTGGCGATAAGCAGCTAAGAACAGCAGACTACAATATTGATATTGGATATTACTGTGAACCTGCTGATAGATGTTTACAGTAAGCTGAAAGAAGAGCTAATCTCCCACTGCACAAAGTCTGCTGACCTCAGTAGATAGCAGGCAGATTAGGGTTTAATGTCCCATCAACAACAAGGTCATTAGAGACGGTATTGAGCTCAGTCAGGCAGTTACCATCTCAGGAAAAGAGTGGTGACAGGATACCATCACAGTTCTGGCTGCACCTACACAACCTTGTAGACAGCTCAGCAGTGTGTGACAATTTGTTGTTACACATATGAGAGCAATAACTTCCGGCTCAAGTGCAGATAGCATTGGTGGTATATGAGGAAAGATCTCCCAACAAATTACTGCACACTGCAGATAAGATCTACATAACATTCAAAAGCATTTGCAACAGTTGCAGTGGCACTGTTGAATCTGTCGAACAAAGTCAACCGCAGTCAACCAAACCCAACTGAAACCACAATTCCAGACTGCGACTGTCATGCCGTGATACCCAAGCATTTCAGATGAGATCAGCAACTAAGAGCCCCATGGAGGCACTGACAACACAGTTGCACTTCAGCAATGATGACAAGGCACCAGTAATCAGACTCGAGATCAGTTCGCTGCCACATAAAAAGTGACATTTGCAGGAGGACTCACATGAAGCATGATGGCATCATAATCATTTCAGCTTATATGCTACAAAATGCACTAATTTAAAAGGCTAAGGTGTCTACAGTTACAGTGTGATGTCTACATGCTGTCACCAACAGCCGTCAAGTATTCTTATTCTAACATGTCAAAAAGGCTGTATTTATCAGACAAACATATCGGCACAACATTCCTGGTAGACGGTAGCTCTGGTATCAGCATGCTCCCTATCAATCATGAACCACGCAACAAACAGGATGTTCTGTTGTGACTGAAGGCAGTTGACAACTCATCACTCAGCACATATTGGTGAAATGTGTGCACTGACAATGTGGGTTTGTCCAGTCAGTTCATGTTATCTTTTGTTATTGCTGATATCTCAGAATGTATTTTAGTTGTAGACTTCCCTGCACATTTTGTGTTAGCGGTTGGCTTACAAGGAGTGTGGTTGTTAAGCTTAGTGGGCAACAGTGCATTGTCATGGACTGAAGGTCATTCAACTTGGAGAGTACTCCAGAAAATTGACAACACATTCCCCATGAATGAACACAACACAGGTGAAATACAGAAGCTTCCAGACAACCACACAGGAGAATTAGCAAACATGTTGTGAGAGCAGGTTCACCATAGTGAAACTGGACACAATACAGTATACTACATTACATCCATATAACACCAGTAGAGCCCATCTCGATGTGCACATGCAGAATTACACCAGAAAGGCTGACAGAGGCAAAGATGATCTTCAAGAAAATGTTGCAGTCAGGAGTTATTCGCCCACAGGACAGCTCACGATCTTGACCCCAACACCTAGTTTGCAAGAAAGATGGCTCATGAAGATCATGTGAGGATTATTGTACGTTAAATGTGAGAACAATTCTGGATAGGTACCAGTGGCGAACATACGAGACTTCACATGCTCGCTAGGCAGTGCAAAAATTTTTAGCATTCTCTACTATATAAGATGGCAGTAATTACACCATTTGCTTTATTTGAATTTTTATTAAAGCCTTTTGGCAGCAATGTTTAATCGATAAGTACTCAAAAGACAACCATTTTGTTTTGCTTATTTAGACACTGTTCACTCCTAATGCCCAAGTGCACGAACAATACCTGTGCAGAGTATACAAATGATTGTGACCATGGGGTGGTGTTAAATAAAAACAGATGCCTCATGGTTTGTGAGTGCTAGTCAGTCAGCAATTGGTGCAAGTAGATGAACACTGGCAACTGCTAAAGTTTTTATGTAAGAAATTGCAACTGGCCTAACAGAAGTGGTGTGTGTGACAGGAAACTGTTGGCCATCTACAAGGCAGTCAGATACTTCCATCCTCAAATATAAGCTCGACTGGTGACTATTTTTACCTATCATAAGTTGTATCCATGAATGATGGAACAACAATTAATAGAAGGCATGAGTAATCAACGAGATTTATTCCTCTACAAGTAAAGACAGGAAAGAGAATAATACAACGCTTCAGTGATGGAGCTACTGCTTCAATGGCAGGGCAATCAGCAAAGTCCATAGATGAATCAGGTATCAAGAGAGCTGAGTAGTAGAAATGCGTGAATAATCCAGTTCCATGTGTAGTCAAAGTGAACTGAATGATATGGTGTCGAGCTATCGGCAGTAGTGAAGTCCAAGATGAGACTGCCAAAGTGAGCTGCCAGATGAACTCATAAAGGCCTACCATTTTAGGGATACACCTGCTGTCTTGGACTCTGCTGATACTACACTCTTCCTGCCCATCCTGCATCCTGGTTGGAGCTATCCCATGATGGCATAGACAAGTCCAGATCAATGGAAGTCTTACAAGGAGCCCCTTGAGTGTGAGATCCCAAATTTGGTCTTTAGTAAGTCTCATTTGAAAGTTTTGTGTTAACAGTTATCATAGGAAAAATATTACCTGCAAATGACTCACCATGTGCATGAGGAGGGCATCAGAAAATGAGTGTCTGGGAGATGCAAATGTCAACCTTCTATACGATAAATGTTTCACGCTTCACAAAATGGACATCATCAACATTCAAGAAATGTTCAAATCAAACTATTAACTTGCACCAAGAACACCAAATGAGAAATGATGTGTCACAGTAATGACAGAAGTTTGCACCATCAACACCAAAGGCAAACTCCTTGGGAGTTACAAATCATTTAGGATGTTCAGCTAGGTATACACTCGTAAAAGAATACATGTAGAGTCATATTACTGTAACAGGGTAATGAGAGCTGATGGAATGTGATGGCATACAACCAAATGCAACACAGTTTGTTATGGAGCTTATCATGAAACTGGCTATCCTTCAAAGCATAGCTGCAGATACTATGATAATGTGTTTTATAGGGGCATAAAAAAATAAAATAAAACCAGAGGCTGAATTTGTCCAGGGGTTCTAGATGGTATGAACTGCAATGTCACACTCTTTTCAGGAGGGATAGTTTGCTCTAGAGGAGTATGATTTTTACGCGCAGTCTATGAATCGAGCAAAAGCAAGTTATTTTGACCAACTATTGGCCAAAAACAGTTCTCATACTGTAATTATAGTTCTCTTATGCCCATTTTCCCACTCTTACTTGACGTTATGTAAATATTCCCTATTGCCCTTGCAATACCATGCTCACAAGAAAGAATCATAGGGGACAGAGCACCTCCAATTTCTTGCAACACAATAAATAACTTTTCAGCCAGTTTACCATCCAGATTAACAGTCAGCATAATAATTATTCTGTGTGGATGTGATAAGGCATTGATGTCAGTTGTTGTTCTTACAAATCTCTGAGTATCTGTAATTTCCAGGGTTCCTTTCATATCCATTTACTCTTCAAATCCTGATTGGTCAGAGTTGATAACAAATGATGGGATAAATTTGTTTATCTCATCTACAAATTTTTGGGCTGATTCCACAGTTTGCTGTGCATGGTCAAGTTGGCACTTTGTTTGAAATTTTGTTATCTTACATCTTCCAATTCAGTAGCACTGTTTGTAGTTAGGCAACAATCCACTGCCTCTCTTGAAATTGCTGTAATCTATGTCGCATACAATTTGATGTGCATAATGTAGTAGATCACTGTCATGCACATTCTGTACATTGTTATTGAGCATACCTGAAACGCGCAAACACCAGGTTTTGTAACAGGTGTGCCTTTTCGTCCCTTGAATATCTGTAGTTTTTCTTATGCGCTAGATGATCATATTACTGTGGACTTATTCAAAATATGTTCATAATTGTTGTTTTTTACTATGTTGTGGATGATCTTTCATGTACAAAATTGTTTGGTACCCGCTCCTAGGACGATTATTGTCCTTTACTACGTTTCAGTGGAGACGGGATTTGTGGCTCTGTGTCTAGCAAGGATTATGAACTACCAGGCTCAACACCTGTCTCATTATTAATTTCACTCATTAAACATGTTATCATCATGTACTCCTCATATACATTATAGGCACAATCAATCATATACGACAACACACATTCTACTGACTCATCTGGCAGAAATGCTAGTATTTAATCTGCCACTTCTTTCTCACCCTGTGAAATTTCTTGGGTTCTTCTTTGATGAAATGTCAATTTCAGTAACAGTTGTAGATATAATACAATGTGTACATTGTTTATCATTGCCATTGCTCTGTGTTATATCAAGACCACTAGCACTGTAGCGCTGTTGTGAGCTAGTCATCAACTAAGCAGTTCAGCTACACTCTGTAGCCTCATGCTGTGCTCGCCTTTGGATACCTTCACTCCTGCCCCTGTTGCCATTAGCAGCCAAAGTGGTTGCATGGTAGACAGTATGTGGGGTGCCGAATGTTGTATTCATCATTGACCTTTTTCAGCCTTGCACACTTGTGACTGCAGTGCTGACAGCACCGCAGGCTGCGACACCAAGGGCTGTGATGGCTGGGGTTGCAGTGGTGGAGGGAGTGGTGCTTATGGCTGAGGTGACCCAGGCTCCAAAGACTGCAGCTGTGACAACAGTGGTCATCACATGGGAATCCTACAGGAAGTGCCTGGCAGCTGATGCAAAACCTGCCATGGATGGTTCCTGGGAGAGACACCATTTGCCTGGACATGTTCTGGAACAGAGAGGTCAGCAGCAGGGATGGAAATAGCATGAGAACACAGCTGATTCTGGTGTGTGTGTTGATGGTGTTCCGACCCAACCTAAATAAAACAGGTTGCTCTGCCAACAGGTCAAACTGTAAACCCAAGTTCCGATGAATAACCACTGTTAAAATCCCTGAAATTTTAAGGGGGAAGGAGGAGTATGCAGAGAACACAGAGAATGGAGGAGATGTAGTGTAGTCTGGCAAGACCTACCTTGCAGAAGTTCAGCCAACAACTTGTTTCCGTGAGGCATCATGTGTCGATAAGAACAGGAGCAGAGGCTTTTTCTTGGAGTGGTACTGGCTTAATTTCAACATCTGCTCTGTGAAGGTACAAATGAGTTGTTCTGCTTCACCATTAGATTGAAGTGAGAAAAGTGCTGATCTGACATGCATGATGCCATTGACCTTACAGAAAGACATGAATTCTGTTGAAGCCAGTTGTGGACCATTATTAGAGACAATGGTAGCTATTAATCCTTCTTGACAGAATATAGTTGATAAAGCTTGAATTGTGCTAGTCGATTATGTGGAATTCAGAGGGACCACAAAAGAAAATTTGGAAAATGTGTCCGCAACTATAAGCCATTGCAAACCCCAAAACAGCCCTGCATAATCGATGTGATTCATTGGCAGGGCGTGTTCAGTTGGGCCAGTTGAAAAACTGTTGGTGAGAAGCAGGAAGGTTCTCAGCACATTCCTCACAGTGTGTGACAATGTGTTCAATGTCTTTGTCCACCCCCAGCCATTTGCACTGCTGCCTGGCCCACTGCTTCGCACGTATGATGCCCCAATGTCCTTTATGAAATAATGCCTACACCTGCTTCTACAGAGATGCCAGAATCAGTATCCAGGTCTGTTTGTTTGGTGTTTGTAAGAGCAAAACTTCATTTTGGACCAAAAAGGAATCCCACTGGGAAAACCAAGGCCAAAGAGACTCATTTGGAAATGACTTCTTATATGTGGGCTAGCATGACTGTATAAACTGGCAAAGGAGCCAGAGGGTGCCATCTTGCCCCATGGCCATAGCAATTTGATGGTGGGTAGTCAGAAAGGTGACAACTGTGGCTACATTGATTTGGTCAATGTAAAAGCAAGCTTCCTGACACGAATCAAATTCCACATCTGATCTGATAGGAAGACGAGATAAAGTTTCTGCTTTGCCGTGGCATACTGTGGGGCGATAGAGAATCTCAATTATAATTAGCCAGAGAAAGCACCCATTGTTGGAATATTTGTGCTGTCCAGATGGGCACAGGTGTGTCTGAGTGGAATAAACTGGTGAGAGGCTTGTGGTCCATGAGCAGGAAAACTTTTGTCCATAAAAATATTGATGAAACTCGGAAATTCCATAGAAGACTTCTGTAGCTGACTGTTATTTATCTTAACTTTGCTAAGCAGTTTTGATGTGAAAGCTATTGGGTGGTCCATGGCACCAGTCTTGTTGGGCAGCACTGCCCCAATGCAGTGGGAAGAGGCATCCGCCACAAGGACCACAGGTTTTGCTGAGTCAAAGTGGACTAGACATCTGTCACGAAGCAAGACCATTTTTAATGTCAGGTGACCAGATGAAGGGAACATTTTTACATTGTAGGGCATATAAGGGTGCCACAATGTGAGCATCATTAGGTATGAAGTAATGATATTGTGAGATCTTGCTGAGAACAGCCGTGAGGTCAATGAGATTCTTCATGGAAGGGTGCTTCCAAATAGCCACCAGATGTTTGGCGGAAAGACAAACACCATGGGAGTTGAAGACGTGACTGAGCTGTAGAAAAATTTGCATTTCTCCCAGATGCATATGAGTGGTGCATCATAGAGTTTGGAAAGGACATTTCAGGTTCCAGAGGTGCTCCTCTGGAGTGCTGCCTGAGATGATGATGTCATCCAGATAATTGGAGCAGGAAGGGACATTTGATGCAGTTTCTCTAGAAAGCATTGGAAAATGAGTGGGGCAGAAGTGCTGCAAAGGGGTAGGTAGACGCTGATACTGGAACAGCCTGATGTGAGTGTTGATGGCAAGGAATGATTTCACTGCATCATCCAAAGTGAGTTGCAGATAGGTGACCATGAGATCTATCTTCAAGAAGAACATGCTCCCTTGTAATTTTCCCATAAACATTTTGGGTCAAGGGAGAGAATATGAATCCATGACAGATCTTACATTGCTGACGGACTTAAAATCTGTGCAAAGGCAGATTTATCTATTGGGTTTTCTGAGTATGATGAGGGGCAACTCCCATTAACTGGCAGAGACAGGCGTGGGGGACCTCCCTTGCTTTTATGAATCATGGCTGGGCAGTATCCTTCAAAGTAATGAGGGTAGAAAAGTCTTTCACCATACCCAGAGAGTTCTCAGAAACCTGACTGTATTTGTCACAGGGCTGTGTGATGCTGTCATGAGGGCCATGGGAGTTAACCATTGCCACATTATCCGAGATTAGGAGGCAGAAGATGTCAAAGGCATTGCGTGTAAAAATGCTAGGACTGTCATGAGAATGAAGCACAGTGACTGTAACTGCCCTGAAACTTCGAGCTGTGGGGTGTCAAGCTTTTCAAATGTGAACCTATCAATCAATGTAATGAAAGCCCCATATGCAGCTGGAATTGGACATCCTCATTCAGACTATGCATATGAATGAAAAGTTTCTTTGGCTCACATACAAGCACAGAAGGACACTGTGAGCGACCGACAACCTGGGACGTGCGTAGTGGATGGTGTAGGAGAATTGAACCAGGAATGACTCATCAGAAACCAAAGAGCTCAGGAGTGCAGTATTGTTGACATTGACGTAATGGACATCCATATCCTCAGAACCATGGGCAGCCCTGTTGACAGACAAACCCAGTAATTTCTATGAGCAAATGTCTTGGATGCGCCCAATCTTTTTACAAAACAAAACATTTGATTCGACAGAAATGACAAGGATCCCTGTCATGAGAGATGTAGCACTGAGGGCAGGATTGAAATTTGCAGCCATTATGTGGATGCCACAGGCGTGGGTGATTTACAGTGCCTGGAAAAAATGGAGACCTCACATGGCAAAGACCAATGGGTCTCAAGAGCACCCACCACAGGCAGTGACATTTTCAGTTCTGCGGTGTCGAATAGTTCCTGTGCCTCGATTATGTAAGTGACACCCTTAAGCGGAGGACCCAGTTGTTTGAGGACTTCTGCCTGAAGTTGAGAATCAATAATATTTTGAACAAGAGCATCTCACAATGTGGTGTCTGTGTACAACTTACCACAGGGACATACAAAATTGCAGATGTAGGTCGTGCCTTGTAACTCCATGAACCATTGCTGACAGACTGGGTAAGTTGGCACATTATTTGAAAGAACTTATACTGTGCAGCAGCCCAAGCAACACCTGGCTGTTAAAATACTTATCAACAGCTGCAGTGACTTTTTGGGAAGGAACTGGTTCAGGCTGATTGCAAATGCACAAGATATCTATGCCAATCCAAGAAAAGAAATGTGATTGTTGAATGTCACCTGAAATGTTTTAGTCACGAAGTGCCGAAAAAGGTGCAGTTTGTATTCAATCAATTCACCTGTAGCAGTGTTGAACCTGCAAAACAGTGTAACTGATCAGTGTCTGCTGCCATTATCATCAGCATGGGTGACATATTGAAGCAAGGCTTGCTGCAGAAGCTGTCAGTCCTCCAACAGCAGTGTCACCTTGTCCATCAGTTGAGTGAACTGCATCAACTGGAGCTTAAGAAGTTTCTGTAATGACACAGGTTCCTGTTGCTAGGCAGCCACCATGGATAAAAAAGAATAAGCAACAGGTAAGACAACGTGTACAAAAGAAAAAGAACAAAAGAGGAGCTCCTCTAAAACTTAAAGCTCAATTCCGTTCACTCAGGAAATCAAAAAATGTTGCACAATGATCACCCATTGAAGGTGATTAGATACAGAACTCAAAATAAATGATGTGCCACCATATCAGAAAATGGAAACCAATGTGAGAACTCTCCTCTGTTGCCACTAATTTGTTATATCCATGAATGGTGGAACAATAAATAACAGGAGGTGTGGTTATAAATGAGGTTTATTCCTGTGCAAGTTAAGTCAGAAATCAGTATAATGCAACACTTCAATGATGGGGTTAGCACTGCCACTGGGACAGTGATCAGCAAAGTCCATGGGTGAATCTGGTGTATGGAGTGCCAAGTAGTAGAAATCCTTGAAAACCTCGGTTTCAAGCATACTTGAAGTTCAGATGGGTGAACCAAATGGTGTGGTATCAAGGTATTAGCAGTAGTGAAGTGCAAGACGAGTCCCTAGTGGCATAGGAATATGCCAATCTACAATGGTGTGGCATCACATCATTGCTGGAGTACTGTCGTGTAGTTATTTTATGTGGGTATGCTGGTTGGATGTTGCTACATTACCACAAAGGCAGCTTATATGCATGAGCCACACCTGCACTGACCAGCTGGGCAGCACAGCACGTGAGCTGTGAATGACTGGCTGTGGACTGTGTGACATGATCTGTGGCCATTGGCAGCAGGCACCATAGTGGTGTAGGCATTGATGATACCACATCATAAGCCCATTACCTCTGCATTCAAAAATTTCAGCAACAATCTCACCAAGACAGCTCTGATATATATTGAATTTGTAAACCAGTTTAGAGCGGACTTTCATCACATAAAAGGGGCACAGAGTCTAGTCACGATTTCTTTTCTCGTATTTGTGGAGTATCGAACATTATAGACTATAGAGAACTTACTGTGGAGCAAGCCAAGGGCCCAAAGTTCTACATAAACATTTACATGTACATGACTGCTCTACATTTCACAATTGAGTGCCTGACAGAGAAGTCATTGAACCACCACAAATCTGTTTCACTACTGTTCCACTCTCGAACAGTTTGTAGAAAAAACGAACACTTAAATCTTACCATGTGAGCTCTGATTCCTCTTCTTTTACTATTATGATCATTTCTCCCTATGTAGGTGGGCACCAACAGAATATTTTTGCATTCAAAGGAGAAATTTGGTGACAGATTTTGTGAAAACATTCTGCTGCAATGAAAAATGCATTTGTTTTAATGATTGCCACACCAACTTTCATATCACATCTGTGATATTCTCTCCCCTGTTTTGCAATAGTGCAAAACGAGCTGCCATTATTTGAACTTTTTTGATGACCTCTGTCAATCCTATCGGGTATGGATCCCATACCATGCAGCAGTACTCCAGAAGAGGAGAGACAAGCATTGTGTAGGCAATCTCTTTAGTAGACCTGTTGCAGCCTCCTAAGTGTTCTGCCCATAAAACACAGTCTTTGATTAGCTTTCACCACAACATTATCTATGTGGCCGTTCAAATTTAAGTTATATGTAATTGTCGGTCCCAAGTCTTTAGTTAAATACACAGCCCGTAGATTTGTGTGAGTTATCCTGTAACCAAAATTTAGTGGATTCCTTTTGGTACTTATGTGGATGACTTAACACTTTTCATTGTTTGGAATTAGTCACTGTTTCTCGCACTGTGCAGATATCTTGTCTAAGACTTTTGCAATTGGTTTTTATCATCTGGTAACTTTACGGGACAATAAATGACATCATCATCTAGAAGCAATCCGTGAGGGCTACTAGGTTGCCTCCCAGATTGTTCCTTGGGGAACACCAATTATTGCATCTGTTTGACTTGATGACTTTCCATCAGTTACTGTGAACAATGACCTATCTGACAGGAAATCATGAATCTAGTCACACAACTGAGATGACACTCCATAGGCATACAATTTGATTATAAGTCGCTTTTGAGGAACAGTGTCAAAAGCTTTCTGGGAGTCTAGAAATATGGAATCAATTTGAGATCACCTGTTGATAATGCTCATTTCTTAATATAAAAAGAGAGTTAGTTATGTTTCACAAGAATAATGTTCTCTGAATCTGTGCTGACTATTTGGCAATAAATCATTTTCTTTGACATAATTCCCAATGTTCGCAACACAGTAGATGTTCCAAAATCCTACTTTAAACTGATGCCACTGATATAGACCTTTAATTCAGTAGATTACTTCTATTTTCTTTCTTCATTAGTAACCTATTGATGTGACTTGTGTAACTTTCTATTCTTTAGGTATGGATAAGTCATCAAGCAGGCAGTTGCTAAGTATGGGGCTGTTGTATCAGCATACTCTGAAAGGAATTTAATTGGTATATAGCCTGGACTAGAGGACTTGCCTTTATCAAGTTATTTAAGCTGCTTCATTAGACCAAAGATAGCTACTTCTAACTTACTTATGTTGATAGCTGTTCTTGATTTGAATTCTGAAACATTTACTTTGTCTTCTTTGGTTAAGGAATTTTGGAATACCATGTTTAGTAACTTTGCTTTAGTGGCACTGTCATTGGTAATATTACCATTGCTACAAGTGGTAAAGGGTGTAGCAGTCAGTTACAAATAATGTTTATTGCATGTTCAAATTTTGGTCACTGTTTGGTCATTTTCCATACAGTACATGTAAGTTAAAAGATAAAACCACATATTTGCTCATACTCCCAACTGGACTATTCATGTCAGAGGTTGAACTGAACCTTTGTCATGAACAGTCCAATTGTAACTATGTGCAAATATGTGGTTTTAATATTTTGCCTTACATGTACTGCTCTGAAGATGGCACACAGTGACTGACATCTGTATATGTAATAAACATTATCTGCAACTGGTTGCTGTACCCTTTACTACTTGTAATAAATGCACTCACTGAACACAACTGCTTCCCAATGGAATCAAACCTGATTACCATTCCTATTGCACAGTGAAAGTATTAATTGTGTCTTTCCACTGGTGTACTTTACGTACGACGAAAATCTTTTTGGATTTTCTGCCAGATTTAGAGACAGAGTCCCATGGTGGAAACTATTAATATCTTGCATTGAAGTCCTTGCTAAATTTAGAGCTCAAGTAAAACATTGCCAATCTTGGAGATTTTGTGCTCTTTTAAATTTGTATTTTTTTTCTTCCACAACAGTATTCTGACCTATTTTGTGTACCATGGGATATGAGTACCATCTCTTATTAATTTATTTGGTATGTTTCTCTACATTTCCGTCAATAGTATTTCTCTGAATTCAAGCCACATCTGGTGCATGCTTACATAATAAGTTTGGAAGGAGTGGAGACTGTCTCTTAGGAAGGCAGGGAGTGAATTTGTATCTGCTTGCTACAATGACCTTGTGGTCACTAATCCATGAATCCCTGTATCTGTCATGATGCTCCATATTTGCTCAGGATTATTTGTTGCCTGAAGGTCATGTATGTTTTTGCTACAATTTACACCTCAAGTGGGCTCCTGAAGTAACTGCTCAAAATAAATTTTGAGAAAGCATTCAGTACAGTTTTGGACAGTAGTTTATGCCGGCCACCAGCTTTGAACATGTATTTTCACGAACAGATCGAGGGCAGATTGAAATCAGTGGGATACGTATTTGAAACAAGACTCAAGCTTACTTTGACCTATTTAGCAACTGTATCATCTGAGTGGGAGGGTGGGGGCGGGGTTGGGGGGGGGGGGGAGTGAAAGCCACCAGTTATCAATTATTAATTTATTCCAGTTGTCAAGTATAATGCCTACCCATACTAACTCATGGGAACTACCTATATTAATTTCACTAGAAGGTGAATTACTTGTGGTGTCATCTGAAGAACAAGGTTCCATGGTGAGGTTGGTACCTCACAACGGAACAAGTAAACGTAGTTACTACCATAAGCAATGACATATGAGAGATGGTGACGTAGAGATGGCCAGAAGAGTTTCCATGCCCCACCACACCAGCTGACTTGCTAACGTCTGAGCAGAGTGCCCAAGTCAACAGTCATTGCTGAAGACATCTCTCAACCAAGCCAGCAGTGGAACAATTGTATTAGACAGAACTCTGCATAAAAGCTTATAGTCAGTTGTACTTTGTGAGAAGCGACTAGTATCTTGTTCTGTGTCAAATCATACATTAGTATTCAGTGACAGTAATATGACATTCTTGTGGTTCAAATGGCTCTGAGCATGATGGGACTTAACATCTGAGGTCATCAGTCCCCTAGAACTTAGAACTACTTTAACTTAACTAACATAAGGACATCACACACATCCATGCCCGAGGCAGGATTCGAACCTACGACCGTAGCGATCGCGCGGTTCCAGACTGAAGCGTCTAGAACTGCTCGGCCACACCGGCCAGCTCTTGTGGTCTGAACAAAGTTAAGTATTTCATCTTTTTCATGTTATAATAAAATGATGAAATATTTTGTGTTTTGTAGTATCATCTTGGTCCCCACCAGGAGTAAAGCTAAGAATTCACCATTGTATTGATGAGTGTTATTTCATCCAGTACAACACTACTTCTAACAGAAATAAACAGTTCACCACCAACTGTATTTAATCTATCATTTTTGAACACTGTGAGGCCTTTGTAAAAATTTTGACTAAACTTATCTCTGGGTTTAGTCAGCTTTCAGTATCTATTACGATTTGAGCTTCAGTGCTTTCTGTTAGCACTTGGAGCTTTGGTTCTTTCCCAACACAGCTATAACAGTTTACAACTATAATATCAGTTGTTGCTATGTTTACCCTTGTCCTGTGTTTGCCGTACACCCTTTTAGACTGACATCCTTTATGTAATTTCCTGATATCCTCTAACCTAAAAAAAAAAAAAAAAAAAAAAATGACCAATGCACTCCACAGAGTCCCCACTACTCATGTAGCTGCTTCCTGTGTATAGTGGACTCCTGAACTAGTAAGTCCCACCACCCCAAGGTACAAATTGAGGAACCTGCAGCCTACATGGTTGCAGAACCATCTGAACCTCTTCCTGAGTCCTCCATTCGGCTCCATACCAAAGGTCCACAGTTGGTCATGTCGACTATGCTACAGAAGGCGAGCTCTATCTTCACCTCACAAGCAAGACTAAGCAAGACTCGCAGTCTTAACCAACTCCCATAGCCGCTGAAAACCAAAGAGCATCTCTTCTGAGCCAAAGTGATGCACATTGATAGTACTGACATGAGCCACTAACTGCAGTTGGCTGCACCCTGTGCTCTTTGTGGCTTCCAGAAGCACCTGTTCCACATCTGGAATAACTCCTCCTGGTATGTGCATAGAGTCCACACTCAGTTTCTTGCTCTTCTTGGCAGCCATATATTTTAGCTCCCAACTATCAGTAATCCCACCGTCTGTGAATGCCCAGATCTAACAGGTTCAGAGGCTTCCTCTGAAGCAGGAAAACTGCATCTGGATGAGGTTCTTTGTCAGACACAGATAGCACCTAAAACCTGTTCATGAGATGAACTGGGGAGGCCCTTTGGTTGGCCCCTGGGACATCTTTGGCTGCCTGCCACACCTTGGAATGACCTCCCACTTGACCACAGGAGAGAGGTCAATCTCAGTGGGTGCAGTAACAATTGCGGCCTCAGTGGTCAGCCAATCAGGGTACATGTCGGGTGCTGGATGTTCTTTGGATCTCCATGTGTGACTCTCCGCAGTGATGCTCATTGGCAACAGCCTCAAGCTGCATGACTGAAGCCAGAACCACCTGGAGCTGTGAAGGAATGGTTGGCAACTGAGTTCCAATCTTCACACGCCAATCACACTTCCTATTCACACTAAAGATGATGGAAACATACACTATAAAGTGATTAAAATCCAGAATTGTGCCTGATAAATACAAAAACATGCAAGAAATTTAAGAATCTGAGCTAACAAACACACAGGAAAATCAAAATAAATCGCTTCTTATTAGAAGCCGTGGCAACTCACAAATGGAACAGTGGGCACTGACTTGATGCTACAGGGATGGAAACTACCAGTTAACTCAACTAACAATAACTGTTAAATGAATCATCTACAGGACTGAAAGTCAAACAAATTCCAGTACCTAACTGCTAAAGTCGAAGGTGTGGTGCAGCATTTCTCAAGAAAAACCTTGACCATACAATTTGAAGGCATTCCAAAAGGCAGCCTTCGATAGCATCCATGGCCTGCCTCATTTCGGAGCCAACACTACAATCAGGTTACTAACAGACCATTTTGTTTTTACTTCTATGAAGAAAGACAAACGAGTGGACATGTTCCTGCATTGCAAGATAACAAAGTAATGTAGACAGTCACATACGTGCTGATATCACTAAGTTTCATGGTGCGCCAGCTAGATTCACCCATAGTCACGTCAACCTAGTAGGCACCCCTTTGCCATCAGAAGGATACATGTACCTATTGACAGATGTACAAGGTTGGCGGAGGCTTATATCAGCTTAAACTACAGTGAAAACATTTACATGTATGTTGATTGCACACTTCGTGTGCCCTTCTCATGCTGTGACTGACCAAGGAAGACAGTTTGAATTCATGCTGTTCCTTCAGCTAGCGAGAGTGTGTGGTTTCCAATAACACTACACAATCAGCTACTACCCTGCCAGTAATAATATGGTCAGAACCTTGAAAGTTTTACTAATCTGTCACCAATAAAAATTGCCAGACGCTAACCTTAGTGGTGTTAGGAATTGAATGGTATGCAAACCCAGCATTAGGACATGCATGGCTGAAATAGTTAATTGGGAACATTTAGGGATCCTGAGAGACTATTTAGTGCCCACGTCATCAGATACACAGGAACTCCCACAGTTGGTGCAGCAGTTGAAGCACCACTGCACCAACATATACAGGGTGGCCCATTGATCATGACTGAGCTAAATATCTCAAGAAATAAGCGTCAAACGAAAAAACTACAAAGAACGAAACTTGTCTAGCTTGAAGGGGGAACTGCCATAGGTCAAACGGATATCAACTGCATTTTTTAAAATAGGAACCCCCACTTTTTATTACATATTCGTGTAGTATGTAAAGAAATGTGAATGTTTTAGTTGGACCACTTTTTTCGCTTTGTGATAGATGGCAGTGTAATAGTCACAAACATATCGCTGACAATTTTAGATGAACAGCTGGTAACAGGTAGGTTTTTTAAATTAAAATACAGAACATAGGTACATTTGAACATTTTATTTCGGTTGTTCCAATGTGATACATGTACCTTTGTGAACTTATCATTTCTGAGAACGCATGCTGTTACAGCGTGATTATCTCTAAATACGACATTAATACAATAAATGCTCAACCTCAATGCATTTGGCAATATGTGTAATGACATTCCTCTCAACAGCGAGTAGTTCGCCTTCCGTAATGCTTGCACATGCATTAACGATGCGCTGATGCATGTTGTCAGACGTTGTCGGTGGACCATGATAGCAAATATCCTTCAACTTTCCCCACAGGAAGAAATCCAGGGATGTCAGATCTGGTGAACGTGCAGGCCATGGTATGGTGCTTCGACAACCAGTCCACCTGTCATTAAATATGCTATTGAATACCGCTTCAACCGCACACGAGCTATGTGCCGGACATCCATCATGTTGGAAGTACATCACCATTCTGTCATGCAGTGAAACATCTTGTAGTAACATCAGTAGAACATTACATAGGAAATCAGCATACATTGCACCATTTAGATTGCCATTGATAAAATGGGGGCCAATTACCCTTGCTCCCATAATGCCGCACCATACATTAACCCGTCAAGGTTGCTGATGCTCCACTTGTCGCAGCCATCGTGGATTTTCCGTTGCCTAATAGTGCATATTATGCCGGTTTACATTACCGCTGTTGGTGAACGACACTTCGTCGCTAAATAGAACGTGTGCAAAAAAATTGGTCATCATCCCGTAATTTCTCTTGGTCCCAGTGGCAAAACTGTAGACGACATTCAGAGTCATCGCCATGCAATTCCTGGTGCATAGAAATAGGGTATGGGTGCAATCGATGTTGATGTAGCATTCTCAACACTGATGTTTTTGAGATTCCCAATTCTCGCTCAATTTGTCTGCTACTGATGTTCAGATTAGCCATGACAGCAACTAAAACACCTACTTGGGCATCATCATTTGTTGCAGGCCATGGTTGATGTTTCACATGTGGCTGAACACTTCCTGTTTCATTAAATAACGTAACTATCCAGCAAATGGTCCAGACACTTCGATGATGTCATCCAGGATACCGAGCAGCATATATAGCACACGCCCATTGGGCATTTTGATCACAATAGCCGTACATCAACACAATATCAACCTTTTCGTCAATTGGTAAACGGTCCATTTTAACACGAGTGATGTATCATGAAGCAAATACCTTCCGCACTGGCGGAATGTTACGTGATACCACATACGTTTGTGACTGTTACAGAACCATCTATCACAATGCGAAAAAAGTGGTCCAACTAAAACATTCATATATCTTTACGCAGTACACAAATATGTAATAAAAAATGGGGGTTCCTATTTTTCAAAAATGCAGTTGATATCCATTTGACCTATGGCAGCACCATCTTGCTAACCATAGAGCCATCTGGTTTCCCCCTTCAAGTTAGATGAGTTTCGTTCTTTGTAGTTTTGTTTGTTTGATGCTTATTTTGTGAGATATTTGGCCCGGTCACTATCAATGGACCACCCTGTATAGCCTGGTCTCTTCTCATCATGGCAACCATCAGGTATTTGTACACAAATATTTGCAGTGCTGTTGATGAACTCAATCACGTCGTACCTACAGTGACCAAAGATTGTCCCTTTTCTGATGTTGAGCAGAGGCATTCATACAGTGGACATATTGTGTAATGACACACCATTGAAAGTATCAATGGAATGTGTCAAACTGGCATGGATTTTACCCGCAACAACCTGAGACAGCTCACCAACATGTCAAGCCACAACTAGTCCTGAGCAGACAAATCATGCTTCCCAAAAGACAGCTGACCCTTCTCCACAGCTGATGGACATATTGGTCCACAATTGACAGTGTAATCATCACCACAACATCCAGCCCTTACAAGAGCCGGTTTGCAGATCGAGTTCAAATACGAATACGTACCAGGTGCTCTGAACTATAGGAGGGAGGGGGGGGGGGGGGGGCTGCAATGGGGCTGTGATACTATTTTGTGTGCTTGTGCAATGTAAGAAAAGTAGGTTGTGTAAGTAAACTCTCTGACATGTTTTGTGTTGTTATTTTTCTGTTTTATTATGAGTTCTGTGAGCTGATTTTAGGTTTCCTTTATTTTCAACAATTTGTAAATTTCACGGATGATAATGAAAGTAATTCTGTATGTTCTGGAATTGTCAGCTGCTATTTATGTGGATAAATTATGAGGCCATAGGATTGTTCCTTACATTGTTTTTCATGTTATTTCCAAGTTGTATGAGCATTTATGGATAAACTAAAGATTAAATTGTATTTTAAAAATATCCTCAGTCAATATCTTACGATAATTTGGTAGAAAATTATGAAAACCAGCTACTTTGACGTATGGGCTTTTTGCTGTTAACATTAATCTTTAGTTAACCGTATGGAAATCTGTTGTATACCTCATATGATGGCTCTGAATTCATGATGTTAGTACATTCTTACGTTAGCGTAATGATTTGTAGCATATATATGGCATAACTTGTGAGCATTTTAGAATGGATAAATAGGCTCTTACAAGATGTTCCTGGATTCTCTTTTGCTACAGTTTTGAAGGTTCCCTTTTGCATGTGAAAACCCTTTACATATTACTTTGGTGGGTCAAGACCACAGTGCTATTTCATAAGACAACAAATGACATACTAATCCAAAAAATGCAATCCTTAGAGTTTCAGAAGTAAGATATGGGTGTAATCACCTTAAAACACAGTGCCTGTCAAAAGTTTTCAGTCACCCATGATTAAAAACTGTATGTACTTCATTTCATTGTACAAATACATTGTATAAACCAAATGCACCTACAAAATAAATATTTTCTCTCTCTGGCATTAAGTACAGTACAATATGGTTTAGATTTTAGCCTCTTCAAAGTATTCACTCTTTGCCCCCAGAACAGCCGCACAAACTCTTGGCTTTCAGGAGATAAGATTTTGTAGTGTTTCTGCAGATGTTGCAGTCCAAAAAGTCTGTAAATTGCTCCATAGATCTTCAACATTAGATGACCTCAGTTTTGTGGCCTCCCTGTGGAGTTCATTCCATAAAGAACTCAATGGGTATTAAGTCAGGTGGCAGACATGGCCAAATCATATTCTTTAATTCCCCACATTTCTCTTTAGTATTGATGCATTATCTGCACAATTTAGAAACATTTTCATGATCATTATGATGCTGCAGAATAAACCCATGAGCAATAAGTCTCTTGAAGCTTCCTGACAGATTAAAACTATGTGCTGGACTGAGACTTGCACTCAGGACCTTTGCCTTTTGGGGATAAGTGCTCTACCAACTGAGCTACCCAAGCACTACTCATGAGCTGTCCTCACAGCTTTACTTCTACTAGTACCTCGTCTCCTACCTTCCAAAGGTCCCGAGTTCGAGTCTCAATCTAGCACATAGTTTTAATCTGCCAGGAAGTTTCATATCAGTACACATTCTGCTGCAGAGTAAAAACTCATTCTTGAAACATCCTCCAGGCTGTGGCTAAGCCATGCCTCTGCATTAGTCTTTCAACCAGGAATGCTGGAAGTTTCTTACCAACACACACACTGCTGCAGAGTGAAAATTCATTCTGGAAAAAGTCTCTTGCTAGATGGAACTACATTGCTGATCAGATTCATGTGATGTCCTTTTAATGTCCCATTAATTCTTACTAGATTACTAACAGTGTCACTCACAAAAAAACCCACACAATGACTGACACTCCACCATGTCACCATTGGTGCCACACCTGATTCTTCATATGTTGCAATCTTTTCACTTGTTTTGTTTCCTTAATAAAGGTTCTTCCACCACTATACACCATGGTTTAAGTCACAGTCACTTTTGTCACTTTTTGCTACTCAAAGTCGAAGAGTGTGACAAACTTTAAAATAGCATTACCAAAAATTTGCTAACATTCGGCCACAGAAAGAAATTATTTTTTTTTTTCTCATTTTCACTCACTTTCCAAAAAGAGAGTGTGGGCACATGTAGAACTTTGTTCTTTTCAGCCTTGTGAATGCTGGCACTGGAGCAGGGAGGATCCCAGTTAGACTATAAACACAAACAAATTTTAACAATTTGTCACAGAAACAAATGAAATGCTGCCTTCCCATCCACAATGTGACAACAGTTTGCCCCAGAACCAAACAATACAGGCTAACAACACAGCCTTTCATGTTCAATAGGCTGCAGCAATATCTCACTCAAACAAGCAATGTGCTACTTTCCCACCCAAATAGTAGTGGATCTCATACTGATTGGGCCTGCATGCTTCACTTACTCTTGTCAGATGTACACTATATATGTTTGTGCATTTTAAGAAGTGATGGACAAATTTGTTTTAAGAAAGAAAAGGGAATGAAGTCCTAGTCCCAGTGAAACCAAAAATGGATGTACAAAAGAAGCAAAACTCAATACTAAAATGGACATACCACGTAAACAATTAGTGAAAAAGTGAAAGATGTTATATAAGTGGTGTAAAGTACAGTATTCTTGAAAAATTCCATTATTTGTGTGTAGTTTGTGCGAGAACACAAAAAAGAAGAACTGTTTAGCATCATCATCAGATAAGCTGTAGTAATAATTAACATTCATGACAAACATGAGAACTTACCAATTCAAAACAGTTTTTTTTAATTATAGAAAAAAACTTACAAATGATGATTATAAAAACATTAATTAGGTTCCCCTGAAAAATAAAATAAAATGCTCCCAGCTTAAATTATAAATGTCAACCTAATTGATTTGTTTATGCAGTTCTAAATTATTCCCACATTAATAACTAATTTAATTTCCATATATTACAAGTACATCTTATTTCTAGCTTTAACTTCTTTGCTGGATACAAGTAAATCTGGGACCACTAAAAGTTATTTATTTTCCTTTTACATTCAGGATATTGTGTTGTCAAAGCCAATATATTAAGGAGACATGAAATCTCAGTGGACCATAAGAATTCAGTTCAAGAGTCATTAGAGGCACCAAATTTTGTCAAAGCCTTGGCTGCATCCTGTACAAATGCTAAGGAAAGTGTAGCAGCTGCTATGAAATTCACCTACACAATAACAAAGGAAAATATCGCTACAAGAAAGTTTTCCATATTAAAAGAACTGTGTATAGAGTTAGGATGTCTTTCTTTGCCAAAATTAACTTTCAGTGGCAATGAAAATTATGGAAGTTATGATAGTATTCGTAATATGGAGGATGTAATTTTAAAAATAATTACTGATAATATTTTATCAAAAGTAAACATAGCCTGGTGGTATTCAGTTATGATAGATGAGTCAGAAACTCTAATTACATTTGTAAAAATAGTGCAGAGGGGGAAAATGTACATGCATTACTTAATGCTGTGTCCACTAACAGGCTGTATCTGTTGTAGGAATTTTGCATAGGCATGGCACTGATAAGAGAAAATTCTCCTGAGTTGCTACTGATGGTACATCTGTTAAGATAGGAGTTCAATCTGGGGTGGCAACTCTTTTTAAAAACAATAATCTCCATATATTATCTGTTAATTGTGTGGCCCATTGGCTAGTTCTAGCAGTCAGTCAAGCTGATGAATACTGTTCGGAGTTTGTAAAGTTTCAAGATATTGTAAACAGAATTTATAGTTACTCTGAACAGTCACCAAAGAATTCCAATGCATTAAAAGATATGCAAGATATACTTAATGATTCAAGGGAAAAGAAATTGTTAAAACTCTTGGAAAATCCAGGATGGAATTATGACAATATTACAAAAATGATAGATTGCTACTCATCATGTAGTGGAGATGTTGAGTGACAGACAGGCAGAACAAGAAGACTGCTAAACAAGTAAGCTTTTGACAAAAAGGCTTTCTCCTGTAGTAGACAATTCACACCCACGACCACTGTCTCTGGCTGCCGAGGCCAGACTGCTAGCATATGTACCTGATGGGAGAAGCAATCCAGATGGTAGCAGTAAGTAGTAGGTAGGGGTGGGGAAGGGAGGGGGAGGGATAGCAGGGTAGAGGTGAGGGACAGTAAAGTGCTACTTGTGTTAGCATAAAGAGTCGAGGTGGAGAGTGGGTAAGGCAGCTAGGTGCACTCGAGAGGTTAGATGGAGGGTCTTGGAGGGGGGAGGGGGAAGTGGAAGGGAGCAAAAAGGGAATGAAGTAAAAATACTGGGTGCATTGGTAGAATAGAATGCTGTGTAATTCTGAGGTGGGAACAGGCAAGGAGATAGGTGGGTGAAGGACAGTGGCTAGCAAAGGTTGAAGCCTGGAAGAGGGGTGGGGTTACAGGAATGTAGGATATACTGCAGGGAGAGTTCCCACCTGCACAGTTCAGAAAGCTGGTCTTGGTAGGAAGGAGCCCAGGTGGCACAGGCTGTGAAACAGTCATTGAAGTGAAGAATATTGTATTGGGCAGCATGCTCAGCAACTGGGTGGTCCAGCTGTCTTTCGGCCACAGTTTGTCGGTGACCTTTCATGTGGACAGGCAGCTTGTTGGTTGTCATGCCCATGCAGAATGCAGCATAATGGTTGCAGCTTAGCTTATAGATCACATGACTGCTTTCCAAGGTAGCTCTACCTTTGATGGGCTGGGTGATGCTTGTGACTGGACTGGAGTAGGAGATGGTGGAAGGATGTATGAGACAGGTCTTGCATCTATATCTATTACAGGAATATGAGCCATGTGACAAGGAGTTGGGAGTAGTGGTGGAGTAGGGACTGATGAGGACATTGTGTAGGTTCAGTGGGCAGTGGGATACCACAATGGAATATGTGGAAAGTAAAGTGAGTAGGACATTCCTCATTTCAGGACACAACGAGAGGTAGTCAAAACCCCGTCGGAGAATATGATTCAGTTGCTGCAGTCAGGGTGGTACTGAGTAACGAGGGGAGTGCTCCCCTGTGGCCGAATGGTGGTACTTTGTGAGGCCTGTGGGTGACTGGAGAGATAAGGACGGGAGATCTGTTTCTTTTTTGATCTGTGAAGGCCTTAATGAGAAGCTTGAAATACTCGTATTTTGAGAGGGACTGCTCATCACTACAGATGTAATGACCACAGGTGGTTAAGCTGTATAGAAGGGGCTTCCGTGTGTGGAATGGGTGGCAGCTGTCAAAGTGGAGGTACTGCTGGTGGTTGGTAGGTTTGATATGGGTGGTGGTACTGATGTAGCCATCTTTGAGGTGAAGGTCAACTTCTAGGAAGGTGGCATGCTGTGTTGAGGAGTACCAGGTGAAGTGAATGGGGGATAACGTGTTGAGATTGTGGATAAATATAGAGAGGGTGTCGTTTTGAGGTTCTGGAGGATTGTAGATATGAAGTCCTTACTCTCGATCCAGATCATGAAGATGTCTTCAGTGAATCTGAACCAGGTGAGGAGTTTGGGATTCTGGGTGATTAGCAAGGATTCCTCTAGAATGACCATGAGTAGGTTGGCATAAGATGGAGTCATGCGGGTGCCCATTACTGTACCATGGATCTGTTTGTATGTGATGCCTGCAAAGGTGAAGTAATTATGGTGTAGGATATAGTTGGTCATGGCGACCAGGAAGGAGGTTGTAGGTTTGGTATCTGTTGGGCATCGGGAGAGGTAGTGTTCAATAGAGCAAGATCATGGGCCTTAGTGATGGTAGTGTAAAGGGAGGTGGCATTAATAGTGACAAGCAGGGCACCATATGATAAAGGAACAGGAACTGCGGAGAGTCAGTGGAGGAAGTGGTTGGTGTCTCTTACATAAGAGGATAGGCTGTGGGTAATAGGCCAAAGGTATTGGTCTATGAGAGCAGAGATTTTCTAAGTGGGAGCACAGTAACCGGCCACAATGTGGCATTCTGGTTGGTTGGGTTTATGGACTTTAAGAAGCATTTAGAAGGTAGGAGTGCAGGGAGTGGTAGGAGTGAGGGGGGGGGGGGGGAGAGAGAGAGAGAGAGAGAGAGAGAGAGAGAGAGAGAGAGAGAGAGAGAGAGACTCTGAGGAAAGGTTTTGGGATGGTCCGGAGGATTTGAGGATAGACTGGAGATTCTGTTGGAGTTATGGAATGAGGTTACTGTGGCAGGGTTGCAGGTGGATGAATCTGACAGCTGGCAGAGTCCTTCCACCAGTTAGTCCTAGCAGTTGAAAACCACGGTGCTGGAGCCTTTGTCAGCAGGTAGGATCATAAGGTCAGGATAAGTTTTTGGGTGGTGGATTTCAGTTCTTTCCGCGGATTTAAGGTCAGCTTGCATGTTAAGAGATTTGGGAAATGATTGTTAGGCAAGGCTTGAGGTTAAGAAGTTCTGGAAAGTTTACAGGGGGTGATTTGGGAACAGTGGGGGTGGACCACAGTTGAATGGAGAGGTGAATTGACTCAGGCTGGGTTCAACATTGGTTTTGGGTTGAGTCTGATTGGTAAGGTTGGTGGCGATAAAGTGTTTCCACTTTAGGGACTGTGAGAAGGAGAGAAGATCTTTAACAAGTCCAGCATGATTGAATGTGGGAGTGGGGCAAAAGGTAAGGCCCTTGGAAAGGACTGATACTTCTGTGGGACTAAGGCTTCTAGAGGAAAGGTTCATTACTGTGTTCAGGTGTGTTTAGGTTCTGGATTCTGTATGAAGATGGGAAGAAGTTTTTGAGGGTGTGGTAAATGTAGTAGGTCTGCAAGGCAGGGTTTGTCAGCTATGAGGGAATGTGGGGAGGTTTGGAGGCTGATGTAGAGGTAGTGGATAGTGGTAGTCCAAGGTGGAAGTAGGTGGTGAACAGGTTGCAGAGTTTTTTGAAGTGACACTGTGCATGCTGCTCTAGCTCCTCGAGGGCAAGAGTCTCAGTGTGAGAGATAGGATACAGGAATTTGGGATTGGACAACAGGAGAATTTTATGGAAGAAGGAGGTATTTTAAGGAAGTTAGGGACTGATCTACATGATTTTGCAAGACTAGTTTGGTGAGGGTTAAGAACTGGCAGAATTTGAAGAGATGAAGGTCATTGTGCAAGGAAGGGTTGCAGCCAGAGATGGGTAAGTTGATGGTAGGGCCATTTGGAGAGATTCTGAGATTCCATGAGGCAGGTATCAATGCAGGAACAGTATGCGGGACTAGGTTCCTACCCTAGCCTGGGACTATCATAATCCACCACCTCTAAAACAGCCTCTAAACCTCCCCTACATCCCCTCATAGCTGGGAAACTCTGCCTTGCAGACCTACTACATTTAACACATCCTCAAAGGCTTCCTCCTACCATCATGCAGAATCCAGAAGCTAAACTCACCTGAAACACACTCATGAGCATTTCCTCTAAAAGCTTTACTCCCACAGAAGGGTCATTCTTTTCAAAAGGCCTTACCTCTTGCCCAGCTTCCAAATTCACTCATGCTGGACTTATTAAAGATCTTCTTTCCTTCTCCTGATTCTTACAGTGGAAAAAATTTTTCAACATCAACCCTACCAGTCAGACTCCACCCAAAACCAGAGTTGGACCCTGCCTGATGCAGTGCACCCCTCCATCCAACTGCCCCCTCCCCCCCCCCCCCCACTGCCCCCCAAATTAACACCTGTTAACTTTCCAGAAGTTTTTAACTTCGAACCTTGCCTCACCATTATTCCCCAGAACCATAAACAGGCAAGCTAACCTTACATCTGCAGAAAGAACTGCAATCCACCTCCCAAACAATTATTCTGACCATATAATCCTACCTCCTGACGAAGCCTCCACCACTGTGGTTTTGAAATGGAAGGATTACCTGCAGAACGACTTCTCCAGCTGTCAGATTCGTCCACCTACAAACCCTGCCACAGTGACCCCATTCCAGAAATCCAGCATAATCTCCAGTCTCTCCTCAAATCCTTAGGCCCATCCCAGAACCTCTCCGTTGAGTCTCTCTCTCTCTCTCTGTCTCTCTCTCTCTCTCTCTCTCTCTCTCTCTCTCTCTCTCTCTCCCTCTCCTCACCCCTACCACTCCCTGCACATCTACCTTCTGCACACTTTCTAAAGGCCATAAACCCAACCACCCAGGATGCCCCATTGTGGCTGGTTACTGTGCACTCATTGAGAGAATATCCACTCTTGCAAACCGACATCTTCAGCCTATTACCCACAATCTATCCTGCTATGTAAAAGACACCAACAGTTTCATCCACTGACTCTCAACAGTTGCCGTTCCTGTACCACATGGTGTCCTGCTTGTCACTGTTGATGTCGCCCCCTTTACACTAACATTCCTAATGCCTATGGTCTTACCGCTATTAAGCACCATCCTTCCCAGCATTCAATGGATTCCAAACCTACAACCTCCTTCCTGGTCACCATGAGGAACTGTATCCTCACCCACAATTACTTCACCTTCGAAGACATCACAAACAAACAAATGCACGGTATGGCAATGGGCTCCCACATGGTTCCATCCTATGCCGACCTATTCATGGGCCATGTAGAGAAATCCTTGTTGACCACCCACAATCTCAAACCCCTCACTTGGTTCAGATTTGTTGATGACATCCGAGTGATCTGGATTGAGGGTATGATGTCATCAGTCATATGACCACACCGCCGCCTGAGAAATCGATCCACCGGATGCGATTCTCTTGATAAACAGAGCAGAAGAACGGCTGTGTTTGCCAAAGAATACACAGCCAGCCGCAGTACTTATGCTTGCAGTGAGGTGCCACTAGGCCACTTCATGAGCAGCAGGAGAGTAGTGCAGTTGTGGCAGTGTACAGTTTGTAGCTGTGCTCAGTGGTCAGCCAGCGCCAATGTTAGTCATCGTCTGCAGCTCAGTCATTGCTGCCATCAAGTCTGTGTAGCTCCATTCCAAGTTAGTCTTCAAATTCACCAGATTCGACATTCAAGATTACGAGAGATTAATTTGTCACTGCAAGATTTGTGACTTGTAAATTCTGTCATTCTACAGACGCTTAGTCTAGTCGTGTCTTCTATAATCGTCAACCAACTGATCATGGACTACAGCAAAGTTAAGTATTAAATACTTTCTTATTTTGTACTCCTGCTAATTAATTGTGTTTTCCTGTTGTAGCTACCAAGCAGTCTTGACATAGTAGAACCCACATTTCCATCTCCTTGGCTACCTCATATTTGCCACGTCATGCTGATGGACTCGATTATGGTGGAAGATCGAGAGCCATCAGAGATAGAGGGACCCTATACACATTCCTCCAGTACCTCAGCACATTCTCCTCCATTTTGTTCACCCGGTCTTCATCAACCCACCAAGTCACCTTCCTTGATGTAGACCTCCACACCAAAGACTGCTATATCAGTACTTCCGTCCATATTGGACGTACCAATGACAAGCAAATACCTCCACTTCGACAGCTGCAACCCATTCCATACCAAGAATAGCCTAGCCATCTTTAGCCATTGCATCTGTAGTGATCTTTGAGGCCTTCACAGACTGTTCTCGCTTCCCACGCCTGGGTTCCCGGGTTTGATTCCCGGTGGGTTCAGGGATTTTCTCTGCCTCGTGATGACTGGGTGTTGTGTGATGTCCTTAGGTTAGTTAGGTTTAAGTAGTTCTACGTTCTAGGGGACTGATGACCATAGATGTTGAGTCCCATAGTGCTCAGAGCCAACCTTCACAGACTGAAATTACACTGCCAACCTTGTACAGAAACAGATCTCTTGTTAACCCACAAACTCACAGAGTCCCACCATCTGGCCACAGAAGAGCATTCCCTTCATAACCCAGTACACCGGGGACTGGAGCTACTGAATCATATTCTTCACCAGGTTTCCAATTACCTCTGATCGTGTCCTGAAATGAGGGACATCCTACCCACTATCTGCCACCTCTCCTACAATGGTGTTCTGCTGCTCACTGAACCTACACAATATTCTCTTGCATTCCTACCCCACCCCTGCTCCCAATCCCTTGCCTCATGGCTCATATCCCTGTAACAGACCTAGATGCAAGACCTGTCATATACATCCTCCCACCACCACCTACTCCAGTCCAGTCATGCGCATCACCTGTCCCATCAAAGGTGCACTACCATCCCCAACCCCTACACTGCTATCCCTCTCCCTTCCTGCCCCAGCCTCCTTACTGCCCCCACCAGCCAGATTGCTGTTCCCATCATGCACAGTTTTTCACCGTCTGGCATAGGCAGCCAAATACAGTGATTATGTGTGTGTGAGTTTTGTGTGTATGAATGTGTGTGTGTGTTGTCTTCTCATGAAGAAGGCCATTGACTGAAAGCTTATGTGTTTGGCAGCCTTTTTGTTGTGACTCAGCTCTCCACTATATGGTGAAAGCAGTCGTGTGATCTACAAGCTAAGCTGCAACCAGTGTGCTGCATTCTACATGGGCATGGTAACCAACAAGCTGTCTGTTCGCATGAATGGCCACGAACAAACTGTGACCAAGACACACCTGAACTGCCTAGTTGCTGAGCATGCTGCCCAACACAGTGTTCTTCACTTCAGTGACTACTTCATAGCTGTGCCATCTGGATCCTCCCTACCAAAACCAGCTTTTCTAATTGTGCAGGTGGGAACTTTTCCTGCAATATATCTTACATTCCTGTAACCCCCATAGCCTCAACCTTCTTTAGTCACTGTCCTTCACCTTTTTATCCCCATCTCTGTTCCCACTCCAGCACTACACAGCCTTCTGTTCCACCAATGCACCCACAGTCTTTTTACTTCTCTCCTTTTCCACTTCTCCCCCACTCCCGCTGCCCTCCTAACCTCTCGCATGCGCCCAACTGCCCCACCCTCTCCCTACCTCATCCCTGTATGCTCCCACAAGCAGGACTGTCATCCCCCACCCCTACCCCGCTGTCCCTCCTCTGCCCTGCCCCAGCCTCCAACCTACCCCCAAAACCTAGATTAATTCTCCAATCATGCACAGTTGCTCACAGTCTGGCATTGGCACCCAGAGACAGTGATCGTGCGTGTGTGAGTTGTGTCTGCATGAATGTGTGTGTGTTGTCTACACTAGAAGAAGGCCATTTGGCTGAAAGCTTACTTGTTGACAAGTAAGGCAATAAACCAATCACAGAAATATATACTCCAAGTAATTCTGCGAATTTATAAATTTAAATGATCTGTTATTGGAATGGACATTGTTTAAGAGGTGTTGAACAGTAGGTAGTTTTAGAAAGTCTAAATCTACACAGACAATAATTTTCGAATTCTTGGACTGCATTTTAAAATCCCTTGATCAACATAAATTAGCTGCAGGTATTTTTCTAGATCTATCAAAAGCCTTTGATATCCTGGACCATAACATTCTGCTCGAAAAATTAGAAAGATGAGGAGTAAGAGGTGTAGCACATAGCAGGTTGTGTTCATACCTAAAAAACTAAAGGCAGAATGTATAACTTCAGTATGAATTCAACAAAATGGATAAAACATGAAAGAACTCCTTTCTTTCTAGCAAATTACCAATAAAATGTGGTGTACCATAGGGCTCAATCTTAGGTCCATTACTCTTCTTTATTTAGGTGGACGACTTAGTTGAGTATATGAGTCCCACAAAAACTATCCTGTTTGCCAATGACACCAGCATATTGCTCACTGGATCCAGTCCAGAAACTTTGCAGTCCACAGCAGAAAGTTCTATGAAAAAACTTTCTGAGTGGTTCACAAAAAACAAAATCATTATAAATACTGAAAAAAACTGTGTGTGTCGATTTTCATTTAATTCACCCAACAAATCAAATGTCTATTCAAGCACAATTAGAAAATGAACCCCTAGAACATGTAAATGTCACAAAATTTTTGGATCTATGGGTTCAGCAAGACTTAAAGTGGGACACACATATAAATAACTTGTCTAGAAAACTATCATCTGTGTGCTATGGCCTAAGAATTTTAAAGGCTACAACAGGAAAAACAACAGTACTGCAGGCATACTATGCACAGTTTCACTCACTAGTCCGATATGGGATTGTTTTCTGGGGATACTCAACCCACAGTGTAAAGGTTTTTAGAATGCAAAAAAGAGCTCTAAGAATAATTTGTGGCCTTAAAAAGATGAAGTCCTGTAAATCCCATTTTACTGAGCTTGGTGTTCTAAATGTTCCAAGTTTATTCATTTATGAGACTATCTTGTTCACTAGGGACTACCTCCTGAAAACAGGCAAACTGCTACAGAGCAAAAATGTACACAACTATAGTACCAGAGGGAAATCAAATATGCATCAAAAATATCACAGAACAACCACCTATCAGGGGACCATAATTAACATTGGTGTAATACTACACAATAAGATACCAGAGGAAATAAAAAATGCTACTCATCCAATATTTAAACCTAAACTAAAGGCATTTGTAATAAAGTACTGTTTCTATTCTGTCAGAGAATTTCTGAATATGTAACAAAACTAATTATAATAGGTACCCATTTTTAATTTGCCTACTATTGTGCTAATACCATGTATTATTGTAACTTATCTTTGACTTGTCCAATATCAATTGTACAATTTGTGCTATATGATAAAACTGATAAAACTGGACCAATAAAAAATCAAATCAAATCAAATCATAACATTTAATGATGGGACAAACAGGTTGTATGAGGACTCATAGTGGGCTACTGCCATGACATTAACTGAACAAACAAGTAATTGGTTTATTGGATGAATATTCTTTTTACTCTAACTCATCTCCAGAATAAATGTTAATAATTTGTGATAAAGTAGCTACGCTCAACTTGGAGACAACTGATCTGAATCCTATTGGAGTAAAAGGTTTTCATCATCAGTATTTAGCTTACAATGGAAGGAGAACAATGGTATTAAGTTCGTCACTAAGCCTCAGTGTAGTGGGTTGAATCCCAGATCTATTCACAGTGGGGCACATGAATGTTAGCTCTCTTGGTCTGTTTAAAAAGTGTACCCTATGTGATGTAACTGGTTTCGTTATCATTTCCTCTCTTATCACCTTCTGTCATACTGCACTCCGCATCCACTCATCACAACAAGCTAAACAGTGGTGTATGAAGTTCACATTTTGTAGCTCTTAACCTTACAAAAATGTTCCAGGCAGATCATAATGATTTATAGGACTTATAAATGGATGTTAACAGTTACACACTAAGTAAGTTCATCTGTGTAAAAGATCAGATAGATATGAAACAAAGAGGAAATCAAAAAATTGATAAATTAAAATTAGTTTATTTACTTATTATCCTTAATCTTATGAGCCATAAATTTATATAATCATTAATTCAGGGTAATGCACACTAAAGTTCAGCTTCCACATTTATATCATATAACTTTTTTTAGATTATATTCTTGATGACTCTTACATAACTTAAAATTATTAGATACCTAGCCAGTTACTGTCAGGATTGCATAAAAAATCATTGCATTGAGCTATGTATTCACAGATGCAGTATTCTACAGCTACATACCTACAGATGCTCTTCACAACTCTCGAAACCCAACACACTCCACATGGTAACTTCTTCGAGTGTGTTCTATCAAATGTCTACCTCTCTCTCTTTTTGAGTTTTAGTATGTTTCCTCCTTATAAGTATTTTTAACAGTGGTATGCACTCATAAAACTGGCATATTTATCATGCATTCACTTACTTTATAATTTGAAATATCTGGGATAATGTAGTGAAAAGTAATTGTGGCTTATCATAGAGACTACAGTGTGTTATGAACGTAGCCATTACATAAGGTATAAAGTGATGTTACATGTTCTGTCCATGTATGACAGAGTTGTTTCAGAGAGGAAATTTTCAGTTTTGTGTACAGGTTATTAAAAAAAGTCTTGTTGAATAGGCAACTGCTCTTAAAATATATCTATAATTAATTTCTTTTCGCAAGTATCACAGTGAGACATGGACTTTTGATGCAGAACCATTACATAACAGAGGATATCTCAATAGGCAGTAGAATGATGCATGTTGAGTATTAGTATGGGAGACAGAAAACCAAACAAATGGATCAAGAATGAGAGTGCATTAGAAAATGTAAATATGACCACAATAAAAATAGAATGGATATGAATGGGAAATTTATCCCACTGGTACATGGACTAAGGTAGTTCATTACTGGATTACAAGAGATAAAACAACTACTCAATTAAAGATGGGCAGTTGGCAGAAAACATGCAGGAGTAATTTGGATCAATATCTTTCTCAATCTCTTCACAAAAGGTGATAGGAGAGATGTCAATAACTACTAAGCTGTGTCACTAGCAACACCAATTTCCAAAATTTTTAAGAAGATGATGTATTCTAGAATAGCACCTCATCTAAACAACAATAATGTCCTCAGAAAATCACAGTTTGGATTTCAGAAGTGATCCTCTACTCAGAATGCCATTTACGTGTTCACTCATAAGCATAAAATAACAAAATAGCACTAGTCTGTATTTCTTGTGACCTATCTAAGGCAATTGACTGGGTGAATCACAGTGTTCTCCTAGATAAACTGAAGTTTTATGGGACTAAAGGAATAGCCAACCCATGGATAATGTCATATAAATCAAAAGAATCCAGAAAACTGTGCTTTGCAATTCAGTAAATGTAGTCTGGGAACATTATTCTGCCTTTAGAGAAATCACATATGGGGTTCCCCAAGGCTCACTCATAGGCCTACAGTTGTTCCTTGTTTATGTTAATCATCTTCTGTCAACATAACAAGCAGAATTAATTGCAGATGATACTAGTATTTTAAGCAGTACAAGCGTACATAGTGCAACACAAGAGATGGTAAACAATGTATCATTGACTGGTTTTCTGCAAATGGTCTTACCCTCAATTTTAAAAAGACAACATATTCAGTTCTGCACATGTAGGGCTACTAAACCAATCATAAGGGTAACACATGTTGATGAAATAAGAAATGGGGTGGGAACTTCAAAATTCTTAGGTGTATATATTGATGAGAATGTTAACAGGAAAAAAAAAAACAAATTTTGCAATTCATAAAACAAGTTAGTTCAGCCACATTTGCACTTACAATCATTTCAAACATATTTTGCATATTTTCATTCAGTGGAATAATATTTTGAGACGAAAGACTTCATTGCTCAAAAACATGCTTTAAGAATATTATGTGGTGCTCACTTATGATCATCTTGTGGACATATGTTTAAGGAGTTGGGCATTCTGACTAGTGTTTCACAGTGTATTTATAAGTTTGCTGTGTTTTGTATCATAATGTTAGGTATTCATCATTAACATCTTCATATGATTTATTTAATATTAAGTATCTTTATGATTTTCATGGCTAGACTCAGAGTGACCCTGTATTTATGTAGTCTCCACTCATTATGGATCAGTGCATGTTATACCTTATTT
This sequence comes from Schistocerca americana, assembly GCF_021461395.2. Classification (NCBI taxonomy): domain Eukaryota; kingdom Metazoa; phylum Arthropoda; class Insecta; order Orthoptera; family Acrididae; genus Schistocerca; species Schistocerca americana. The sequence continues at coordinate 87,553,321 of NC_060130.1, forward strand.
GGTTCTGTTATGAGGATTCTTTGTTATGCCGTAAAGTGCAAAACTTATAACAGAAGTAAGTTTGGCTAAATGAATATATGCAGGATGTGATTATGTATAAGCTTTTCCAGTTGGATGTTGCAGTCTGTGCTGCTAACAGCTTTGACATTGTGATGGAAAATGCACACTGCATTAATTTTTATGATTGTATTCCCTGTGCAGTTTGTGCAATCTTCTTTCTTATTTCCCTCATCCCTTTACCCCAAGTAGTCAAGAAAGATGTCACTCACACTTGGTGTTTGTGCTCATTTGTACCGTCTGTTACTTTGAGTTTTTAATGTGAAATCTTGTACTGCTGTGCAGATTCTTTAATCTAAGTGAAATTTTGCGTGACAATTCAGATGGATTTCTGTTTACTTATAATGATATAATAGCAAATAAGCATTGCGTGAGGGGCACAAACTATCCTGTAAGCTGAAAGCTCAACAAAAATTACATATATTTTAAGTTTTGATCACTAATGTGAATTTTTAAGTTATATATTAGTGTGGAAACTGATACTATACACACAACCTTTATATAATGTTCCTGTCACAGCTATTTTTCACTTATATATGGCAATGTTAATAACAAAAAAATTTACATTAGATCTCAAACAAAATTTATTACTTTATGGTGCCAACAATATATCAGAGAAAGGCTTAACGCAAATTAAGCAAATTTTAATAATAGCTACAGTTTTTCTGTTGGTTTTATAGTGATCTGAGTATTATTATTATTATTATTATTCTTATTTCAAATATCGTATATTAGAAGTTGATAATGATAATCAGAGCTGCATTAAGATACAAGTAGTCTACCAGATGAGAGATGATAAATCTCCAAAATTTTGCAAGCATTCTAAGGTATAGATCATTTTTAACACTGACTCGCAATCTTTACACTATCATTTCAGACACTGTACATAATACGTGTGTTGACAGAATACTTCTTCTTCAACATACTTTCAGATGCTACATAGTCACAGACATAAATACAAAAGAATACTTCTTGTCATTTTTAAAGAGCCACTAACTACCAGTTAAGACATAATCCAAGCTACAAGAAATTGTTTAAAGAGCCACTAACTACCAGTTAAGATGTACATACAGGGTGTTCCACTCAAACGTCCCTGATTTCAAGGACCCAGGAGAGAAAAACCACAGTAGATCAGACAATGAAAAATGCACCACATTGTAGAGCATCTCAAAGAGTATATATTCCCACATCAGAAGTGCCAAGTATCATCGCCAGAGTGCAGCATGAAGTGAAAGTGGTGACTCCACAGAAGCGCGCGCAAGCAGTAGTGCTGTTTGCAGAAACAAAATTGCCGATTACTGTGCAAAGAAATTATCATCATGTGTATAAATGTGATCCACCTGATGTGAAAACAATTAAGGAATGGTATAGGAAGTTTCTGGTAACAGGAAGTGTTCTGAAACATTCTGACGGTGCACATTACTGAGTTTCAGAAGAGACAGTGGAGGACATCAGACAAACATTTCTCAGAAGCCCACGTAAGCCAATTTTTCATGCATCTAGGCAACTCGATGTACCTCGGTCAACATTACATCATGTAGTTCACCAGTCTCTTCGTGTGTGTGCTTACAAAGTGCAAATTCTGCAACACCTGATGCCAAACGACAAACCACACCGACAACAATTTGCTGCGGATATGCTGCAGTGTATTGATGTGGATGCCAGCTTCCTGGAAAGATGTTTATTCTCAGATGAGGCAATCTTTCATCTATCAGAAAGGGTTAATAGGGATAATGTTCAGATTTGGGGTTCGCAAAATCTGCACGTTGTCCTTGAACATGTTCGTGATAGCCCTAAACTAAACGCCTGGTGCAGGACAGGATTGTTGGACCGTTCTTCTTTTCAGAACAAACAGTGAATGGGTCAGTGTATCTGGATATGTTGGAGCAGTTTGTGTATCCTCAGATACAAGACTTGCAATCCAACATCATTTTTCAACAAGACAGAGCTCCGCTGCATTGGTCAACGGCTGTTGGCAAGTTCCTGGATAGGAAATTTCCCAATCGTTGGATCAGACGCCGAGGACCCATTATCTGGCCACCATGTTCACCTGACATTATGCCGCTTGATTTCTTCATCTGGGGATTCATGAAGGACTGCATGTATGCAACCAAAGTGGACCATATTCCTACGTTGCAACATCATATCACTAATGAGATTGCAACAATAACAGAGGAAATGTTACAAAGAACTTGGCAAGAAATTGAATATAGACTCGATATTCTCCATACCACAAATGGTTCACATGTAGAAGTGTGTTGATGATAAATAAATAAATTCTTTGAGATGCTGTACAATGTGGTGCATTTTTCATTGTCATATCTACTGTGGGCTTTTTTTCCTGGGCCTTTGAAATCAGGGACGTTTGAGTGAGACACCCTGTATTTTCTGACCAGTGTTCATTCCATCAACATATGTGCCTCTTTTTTGTGAAATATCTAAGACTGATAAATTCTTCTTAGATAGAAAGATGGTTTAAACAGCATTCTGCCAAAATAGATTGATATTTTTATTGTAACTTAAATGCCCAATCCTAACTTTTAATAGTTCAGTTAATTCTTAAGCCTATTATAATGAAAGCTCATATGAGAATAGACAATGTAGTTAACAAGCATGAATGAAATGGCATAAAAATGTGAAATTTGAGTATGTGACAATGAGTACAGGTAGGTGCTCAATCAAGGCAGCAGAAGAGAAAATTCTCAGTTTACACAGTAGCCTCAAACTCTTTTCACTTGTTTCATGAAAACAATTTGGTGTTCATTGTGTAAAAGTTAAATGTCTGATCTCAGTTATAACTGGAATCAATTTCAAAGCATTCTACAATGTTGCAGAGATGAAATCTACCTACAACATATCTAACGTTGTATCCACTCCTTTCTCCATCACCACCAGCTACACATAGTGTTTTCTGCAACTTCAGTAACAACTTTCACATATCCTCCCTGTTTCATTTTTCTACCCTCTATATTTTTCCACAGAAACTTACATAGACCATGTTTTTTCCTTGTCCCTGGATCACTTCTTATTTCCTTACATTGTGATTCTGCTGCCCAGATAAAAATCTATGTAATTCACCACTGTATTTATGTTGTAATAACTTCAAGTTGAACAAATATATTTCAAGGAAGATGCAATACATGAAAGTCACAGATCAAGTAAACAGAGTAAGACATGTGTACACTTTAACAGTCAAATCATAACTGAGTCCAAGTGTAGCAGCCGCTGGCTGGCTGGCCGCTTAGGTGGCACTGCTGCTGCATGGCTGGCAGACAGCATGAAGGGGACACGCGTAACTGCGCGGCAGCACTTTGAAAGATCGGCGAGTCACAACACTTTTCCCCCCTTTGAATTTTTTGCACAGGTCTTGATGGAGGTGGCCTGTAGATTGCTAATGTCCATAGGTGTTGTTTGACCGGCCGTAAAGTCTCGAGGAGGAGGCTTCCCGTACAAACGGAAGTGTCTCCAATGATAACAGGTCGAGATGACAGGAGATGTGGGAGTCGAATCTGCTGGGGCCCCGTGCACCAATCTGCCTGTTGCTGCAAGTCCGGTTGTTATAACAGGAGACATGGGTGATGTGTCCGCATCTGTAGGAGAAGGAGGCGAGTAGAGTTGCTCCGACAGATGATGGTCATCTGGTTCCTGCATGGGCATGTCTCCTGGTGGCGTCAGTTCTTGTGCTGGCACCGATATGATGGTGAGAGGACTGCATTGTGAGTAATGAAAGATTCCAGTATCCTGAGCATCAGGTAGAGCCGAAGGTGGTGTTGAGGCATCCGGAACAGGCGTTGCCAGCACACAAAGCCAAAGCTGGTCCGAATGACACACTGCAACACCCGTGTCCATCTGGATTTCATACAGGCATCAGTGACGGTGTCGTAAGATGCAGCCAGGACTCCATTTTGGCCGCCTGCCATACCCCCATACCCATACAAGGTCGTCGGCAGTGAACCGGCCCAGTGAAGGCACCTGCGGCCGTGAGGTGAAAGGCCGCAGAAGATGAAGTAGTGTGCGGGGCTGTCGGCCATGTAAGAGCTAAGCCAGGCTGTGGTCACCCATGGGGGTGAAACGGTAAGAAGCCATAAATTGGAGAAACGCATCATTAGCAGAAGAAGTCAGGAGTTTCCTCATCTGAGCCTTAAATGTGCGGACCAGTCGTTCAGCCTCACCGTTTGATTGTGGATGGAACGGAGGGACCGTGACATGCATGACGCCGTGACGAGCACAAAAATCTGCAAAATCGGAAGAGGCAAATTGCAGACCATTATCAGTAACAAGAGTAGAGGGAAGGCCTTCCAAAGAGAAAATGCGAACTAGAGCATTGGTGGTTGCCGCGGTGGTAGGCGACGTGCAACAGACAATGGAAGGAAGGTTAGAGTAGGCGTCAATAACGAGAAGCCAATAAGTACCTAAGAAAGGTCCCACGAAGTCAGCATGAATGCGCTCCCAGTGCTTCTCAGGCGAAGGCCACGGTGACAAAGATGACGTCGGGGCAGCGGCCTGTGACACACAAGGGCCGCAGGCAGCGACCATGTTTGCAATTTCAGAGTCGATGATGGGCCAGTACACATGACAGCGTGCCAGAGATTGTGTGTGAGAGACACCCCAGTGCCCTTGGTGAAGGAGGCGCAAGACCGAAGCATGCAAAAACGCAGGCACCACAACACGCGGTGAAGCATTGTCAGTGGAAAGGAGGACAACACCATCCCTAGCCGTGAGGTGTTAACGCAAAGCGTAGTAGTTCCACAACGGATCAGAAGTCTTAGCAGGTGGACGATCTGGCCAACCCTTCTGAATACAGCGTAAAACCTGGGAGAGGAACCCGTAGCAGCCACCAGCTGGTCCCCGGTCATGGGGAACCTGTCCACAACCCGCTGCTCAGCAACGTCCAGGTGAAAACACAAAAGTTCGTCCCTATCGAAGCCAGATCAGGACCCATGGGAAGGCAAGACAGTGCATCAGCATTCGCATGTTGAGCCATCGGCCGGAAATGAATCTCATAATTGAAACGAGACAAGTAAAGAGCCCAACACTGGAGGCGGTGTGCAGCCTTGTTGGGAAGTGACGTTGATGGAGGAAACAAGGAAACAAGTGGTTTGTGATCTGTAACAAGATGAAATTTGGATCCATAGAGAAAAGCAAGGGGCCTGTTTCAGCATAGTCTTCAATTTCTGGAAAGCCGCATCGCATGACGCGGCCCAGTGAAAAGGCACATTTTTATGCAACAGGTGATGCAATGGCTGAGCCACCGAAGCAGCAGATGGTAAAAACTTGTGATAGTATGCTATTTTCCCCATGAAGGCCTGCAGTTCCTTAACAGATGTAGGGCGAGGAAGGGTATCGATCGCAGCGACAGTTTGCAGAGGTGGACCTATACCATCCCTAGAGAGTTGAAATCCCAAGTACATGATAGATGCCTGAAAAAACTTTGATTTCTGAAGATTGCACTTAAGACCGTCAGTCTGTAAGACATGAAAAAGTGTGTGGAGATTTTGAAGATGTTCGTCAGTGGTGGAGCTAGTGACAACAATGTCGTCCTGGTAATTTATACACCCAGGGACAGGGAGCAATAATTGTTCCAAGAATCACTGAAAGAGAGCAGGGGCGCTGGCAAACCTGAATGGCAATCGTTGGTATTGATAGAGGCTGAAAGGCGTGTTAAGGACCAGAAACTGCCAGGAAGCAGCGTCGAGAGGAAGTTGATGATAAGCTTCCGACAGGTCAAGTTTAGAAAAATACTGGCCTCCAGCAAGTTTAGTGAACAATTCTTCAAGTCGAAGCATAGGGTAAGTGTTGATAAGGCATTGAGCATTTACAGTGGCTTTGAAATCGCCACAGAGATGAATATCACCATTTGGCTTAGCAACGACAACGACAGTAGAGGGCTACTCGCTGGAAGTGACTGGAAGCAAGACCCCTGAAGCAGTAAGATGATCCAGCTCCCATTTGACCTGATCACGAAGGGCCACAGGAATGGGCTGAGCCTGAAAAAACTTAGGCCGAGCAGTGGGTTTGAGCGTGATATGAGCTTCAAAGTCGTTTGCACGGCCTAACCCAGGAGAAAAAAGGGACGAAAATGTAGTCGACAAGGAATCCAATTGAGCATAAGGAATAGCATCAGAGACGATATTGACAGAGTCTTCTATGGAGAACCCAAAAATGCGAAAGGCATCAAAACCAAAAAGATTCTCTGTGTTACTATGGTCGACCACAAATATGGGAACAGTTTGAATGGCAGATTTGTAAGATACCTCAGCATGAAATTGTCCCAAGAGAGAAATCTTCTGTTTATTGTAAGTCCGTAATTGCCTAGGGGCAGGTGACAGGATTGGAGAACCCAACTGAAGATACGTCTGAGAATTGATGATAGTGGCAGCAGAACCAGTATCCACCTGCATGCGAACATCTCGACCAAGTATTTGGACAGTGAGGGATAACTTCCCTGAAAGGGGAGAAGTACAATTGACAGACAACACAGAATAAGAATCAGTGTCATGTTCATGAACATCATGTATGCAGTCGGATTTGCAAACAGATGACACATGTCCCTTTTTTTTTAGCATTTGTGACACACGGCCCAACGTTGTGAACAATCTTCTCGTGAATGTTTTGTAAAACACTGTGGACATGAAGGAAGTTGCCGTGGGTTTTGCTGCAGTTTCTTAGAGGTTTGTTTTCGGTTAGGCCTAGGCTGTGCTTGGGAGCGTACTGCGGCCACGTCGGCTAGCGGGGACACACCACACGCTTCGTCAACAGCACACAGAGGTTGTATTTCCCCGACATCGCCCCATGCCTCTATTTGCGCTTCAGCGGCACAAGAAATTTCAAAAGACTGAGCGATGGATAGGACTTCATCTAGAGTCGGATTTGCCAACTGAAGGGCATGTTGCCTAACTTCTTTGTCGGGCGCCGATCAGATAATAGCATCCCTTACCATGGAATCGGCGTAGGATTCTTTGTGAACTTCAGTAACAAACTGACACTTTCTATTGAGGCCGTGAAGTTCAGCACCCCAAGTGCTATAGGATTGATTCGGTTGTTTTTGACAACGATAAAAGGCAACACGAGAGGCTACCACATCCGTTTGCTTTTGAAAATAGACGGACAGAAGTGAGCACATTTCAGCAAAGGACAAAGACACAGGATCTTTCAAAGGAGCCAATTGCGACAACAACCTATACATTTGAGGTGAAATCCATGAAAGGAACAGAGACATACATGTTTCTTCGTCCGCAACATGAAATGCCAAGAAGTGCTGTCGAAGACATTTTTCGTAATCAGACCAGTCTTCCACCATCTCGTCGTAAGGAGGAAAACTAGGTAGCGACAACGACGAGAGACGCCCCGCATTTGATGCCGTGACGAAATCAAGAATCGCATTTGTGAGAAGCATTTGCTGTTCTATGAGACCTTGCAATAGTTGCTCTAAAGTAGCCATGGAAACGTGTGGGTCAACGATGGAAAAGAAAAATCACTACCTCGTCGCCAATTGTAATAACTTCAAGTTGAACAAATTATTTCAAGGAAGACGCTGTACATGAAAGTCACAGATCAAGTAAACAGAGTAAAACGTGTGTACACTTTAACAGTCAAACCATAACTGAGTCCAAGTCTAGCGGCCACTGGCTGGCTGGCCGCTTAGGTGGTGCTGCTGCTGCATGGCTGGCAGACAGCGCCGCATGTAGAGGACGCGCGTAACTGTGCGGCGGCACTTTGAAAGATCAGCAAGTCACAACAGATGTCTCAGTAATTTCTTCCAAAAAGAAGTTCTTATTAAAGAAACAAAGTAGGAAGTTACCATGGGCTGTTTGAATAATACTAAGAGGGACACCACATCAACTGCATGAAGAGAATTTACAGTGGAAGCTCCACAGGTATAACAACATACACTTATGTTCATGTCTATTTGAAATTACGGAAAAAAGTCATGGTGCATTGTGCCATTAAAATCTAAGAACACAGCAGCATAGCCTTCACATTTGACCAAAATTGTCAAGATTTTGTCAGTCTTTGTGGTTCAGAATACTTCTATTGTGAAGACTGAGCTTTAGTTTGGATGTCATACCTGTTAATCCATGATTTGTTAGCTATTATGCAAGTTTCTGCAGTTCTGCATCAATGTTAACTCTATCAATCAAAAATGGTTCAAATGGCTCTGAGCACTATGGGACTTAACTTCTGAGGTCATCAGTCCCCTAGAACTTAGAACTACTTAAACCTAACTAACCTAAGGACATCACACACATCCATGCCCGAGGCAGGATTCGAACCTGCGACCATAGCGGTCACGCGGTTCCAGACTGTAGCACCTAGAACCGCACGGCCACACCGGCCGGCGCAACTCTATCTATCGACTCAGAAGCAACTCTCATTCATTGCTAGTTTTGTTCAAAATGCAACAATTTTGGAACAAATTTTGTTGTCAACATATGAAAAAAACTAAAGTTGATGTGCCAACAACATCAGTGATTTTTCTGATCTTGATTCAGTGATCATTCAAAATAATTTCTTTCACTTTTCTCATGATTTCATTGCTTGGTGATATACTGTGGCATTTAGGGCTTTCGTTATCTTCAGCACTTTTACAGCCTTGTGTGAAATACTTATACCACTCTTAAATCCTTATTTTATACATAGTGTACTTACCAAAAGCAATATTTAATATTCCTAAAACTTTGCTGTACTTTATTCCATTCATATAGCAAAATTTAATAGAAATTGTCTGATCAGTTTCTATACAAAATAAATATGGTCATCACTGACACAATGATGCACATGTAGTCTTTTTGACACCTGACAACAGACTAAATATCCAATATGACTAATGCTCTACAGATACTTTTCAGAAATGTTTATCAACACAATAACTAAAAAACTGTGCAGTTCAGACTAACACAACACACAAAATTACAACAGACCCATTACTTCTTGAACTTAGCTTATATTTTATTAAAGTATCATTTTTAAATAATTAAAAAAAATGGATGTAATATAATTCAATTTCTTTAATTTATCACACCTGCTATATCCTATATATATATCATCACCGTTTTGACTGCTTTACAATTTTTTTGTCTGTGGACCTCTGAAGGAATAACAGTATATGGTCAGTACAGTGTGCAAACTCTGATTGGACATGGATGACAAGGGAAACCCCTTGTGGTGGGATTTGTGTAACTGTCTCAGCCTCCACCTCAAGCTACTGGTGAAACCATTAAAAACCTAAATCTGGATGGTTATATGAGGTTTTAAATACTGCTCCTCCTGAATATGTATCTTAATTCTTATCCATTACAACACATTGAAAAATAAGTGTACATGACATCTTTTAAATCTATACTTTATTGACATTGTTGTGATATCAACATTGCAAAGATGGCCCCTGTCAATAATCAGTCATTGGACATCCTTTCTAAACCCTATCCATGGTTCACTTCTCTGTTTTGTGGATAGCTTTAGAATCTCCTTAAAGGGACTTATTTCCTACAGGACAATGCCATCACTATTGCTGAATAGTTTGACTTGTAACCAAAGCACAGCATCTTCTGCCATTCAAGTCTATATCTATAGGCTAAGAAACAATCACCATTTTAAGGACTGATATTTCTTGACACAGAAGAAGCATGTGACTAACTCTACCAGACATTGCTGTAAAAATATAGCACCAGTGTTGTTCTCCTTTCAGTGACTTTGACGTAAGTTTGATTTTATCAGAAACACTACTAAAAAGCTTAACGTCACTGAAAAACTGACAGTGACATCATTATACAACAGACACTTATGCAGTTATTTGTTGAGGTTGCCTTCAGTCTACTAGCACATAATAAAGAAATTTGTGAACAGTTCTACATCAAGAGTCCGACAACCTCTCAAATCATCATACAGTCATTTCAATTCTTTTTAGTCGTACAGTTTACGACTGATAGATTTACAAACATGAAACATGTCGCCACATGCTGTCATGCATGCAGTATGGAATAGTGCTTAGCATAACTGGCTGACGTGATGCATTTCAGCAATTGAAACATAACCACCAGCAAGTATTTGTTATTTAGTATTTATCATTTCTGAAAGGTTCTTGCAATATCTTATGTTTGTATATTATAGAATACTAAATATTTGTATAAATAGCTGCACTCTTTGTCCCTGAGGTCAGTTCTGTTCTGGCTGTACATTGACATTTATAATAAATGTGCTTTCAGTGCTAAGCATCATTTTTTTAGTGACAACTCTTGTTTTAGATTTAGACTTGACTGGGGTTAGGACATGAAATTGTTTAGTGAAGACGCTGGGTACTTCTCGTGGCTCCAATTAGGTAATGTAAAAGCTGTGGTCTACACAGTCTGGAACCATAATACAAGCAGTAAATCATTCACAGGATCTGTATATTCAGGAATCCGATGGATTCCAAACCAGCACTAAATCAGATGCACATCAGGCATCCTTCAATGTTCTCTGTAGGTGCGTGTTGGGACCCAATGAAATGGGTGAAAGTAATTGATCAAGTCACAGGTGGGATGATGTGATGTGTGTAGCAAATGTGTATTTTTATTTGGATGGCACAGCCCAGCATTGGTTCGGGAACAAAGAAGAGAACCTCAGTGGCTGGGATAAATTCGAGGCCAAACTGGAGAAAACATTTGGCAACAATCAACAATGAGTCTCCTTACCAGAAGAATAGGGCCCACCATAATGGCGAAATGACACAGTCCTACATACAGGTGTTTTGATCCTATGCCACATTGTGAATCCAAATATGACAAAAGCTGATAAATCTCACACTTGATGAAAGGAAGAGCTGAAGATTTATACCAAAGCTCTTCTGGTGAAGGATGTCACAACAGCCAAGCAGTTCATCAAGTGATGCCAGCACATCAAGGAAATTCAACAGAAAAAAAATTCATGAAAGAACTCCTGAATGTGGTCCCTATGGCAATTGTCAAATACCAGTATGACCTCACCTCTCTAATATGTCAGGCAGTAAGAGAAGCACCAATCTCCGCCACCAGCCAAACATGTGAGGAAGAATTGACTTGGACAACTTGGACTTAAACCACACTTGTCAAATGACAGCTCAGCATCCAAGCAACAATTGTATAACCAACATCTACACCAGTATAATGACCCCTAAAAGAACAGACATTTGGAGGCCACCACCGATGCAAATCCTCCATGGGAATAGTCGCCAAGATGTCAGGAAATCTCATTTACGTCATCATCATTGGCCAACCTGTCCAGATGCTAGTCGACTCAGGGACTTCCTTTTCTGTAATGTCAGATGCTTATTGTTCTCAGCTAAAGAAATCTATGTTCTGTGATACACAAATGAATTTGCTGAAAGTCGCAAATGGGAATTATGTCCCGCCAACAGTAACATGTGTTGCAACAATAACTATCAATGACAGAACACAGTCCTTCAAATTTGTTGTCTTAACAGAATGAATTCATAATGTTGTTCTTGGATGGGACTTCTTGCAGGCATCATGAGCAGTCATCGACTGTGGAAGCTCAGGGCCCTAGACTGACAAAGCTATTTCTACAAGCACACATAACAGAGCTAGATTTGGGCAATTGTTCGCATGTTGAAGATGTTATCCCACCATCATCAATAAGATGACTCACAATCATCAGTCAAGATGCTTAGTTAAACCGTAAAGCTTTTGACGGCTGAAAAAGCTACTAAGGTTCACAAAAGAAATGTACAGGATAATTATAATGAAAGTTAAACTTTCAAAATGCTGTAGAAATAATACCACTGGTTAGAATGATTACAAATTGCAACGGAATATTATTGGAGTAGGGAGAAAATGTATGGCAGAAGAAAAAAAAATAGTGTGAAAATTGATCAATAGATGGTGCTGTATGTGTCAGAATACATAAATGAAAACACTTGTCATGCACACAACCCACTGAAGTTGGTATAAACATGCCGGGTACATGGGTTTTCCTCCTTTCACGTTTGCAATGTTCACCATGACTGTCACAATGCATGATCACACTCTGCTTGTAAAGCTGTATTACAAGGATGATGACTGTGCATGCATCACTCTGCAGAAACTCCAGACACTGAAGGGTTTGAAAAAAATGCATTAGTCCAATGATAGTCATGGGTCCAAAGAAAATGATTTGGAAATTCGAAAAGATGGGTTCTTTTGGTGTGCAACCTGGTAGAGGGAGGAAATGAATTGATTCAATGTCAGTGGAAGTGGTGGCCACAGCAATGCAGGAGGAGACAAGTGGTGGTGTGCAAACATGTAGTGCATGGAGAATTGCCTGAACATTGGACATACCCATGAGCATGATGTGTAAAATCCTACAAAACATCATTATTTAGTATCCATTCAAAATTACCCATGTGCACGAGTTGCTTCCTGTTGACCTGCCAGCAATAGAGACTTTTGCTTTAGAATTTCTTGCTCACATGGAAGTGGACTATGATTGGCTGTGGAAGACTTTGTGGACAGACGAAGCCCACTTCCATCTGACAGGATATGTCAATACACAGAATTGTTGAATATGGGCAACAGAAAATCCACACGCAAATCAAGCAGTACCACTTCATCCTGAAAAGGTTACTGTGTGGTGCGGGTTTACGGCATCATTTATCGTAGGGCCATTTTTTTTTTCCGAAGAGACAGGTGCTTCCCATCTTGTTATCTGTACTATCACTGGTAAGCGCTTTGAATGTCTTTTGTGCAAGCTCATCATTCCAGCTCTCCAACGGCGTGGATGTGTGGATGGGATCATTTTTATGCAAGATGGTGCATTTCCGCACATTACAAATCCAGTTAAGCAGCTACTGAAGCACCATTTCAGAAATGCTAGAATTGTCAGCCACCATTTTCTTATATCCTGGTCTGATCTTAATTGATGTGACTTCTGGCTGTAGGGTTATCTGAAAGATGTTGTGTTCAGTGTTCTGATTGCAAACTTAGCTGCGTTGCAGGCATGCATTGCGCAACACATTCTGAATGTGACCCAGGGAACACTTCGATCAGTTGTGGAACATGCTGTTTCTTGATTTCAACTTGTTGCGGAAAATGGTGGACAGCATATTGAACATGTTTTGCACCAGCCACACAGAAATTAATAATCTGATTTGCTTTTGATTGGTGCTTTTCTGTGATTTTTGGCCTCAGTACGATAAAAAACCAATGTGATTGATGCTTTTTATGTGGTGTTTGGCCTCAGGACAATTAAAAACCAATGTGATTGATGCTTTTTATGCTGTGTTTGGCCTCAGGACAGTTGAAAACTGATTTTCCCATCCAATGTTATATGACCTTACCGTGGCAGATGGGCTTACGTAACTAACAGTATCATGTGTATACACCCATGCACACTGAATAATACATTGTTGTATGATTCTTGTGTCATTTGTAGTCAACTGCTATTAAATTATGATGCTTACAGTGCCATCTGTTGCTACATTTTGTAACAATTTATTTTTATTCTGCCATATGTTTTCCCCCTTCTCCGATAATATTCCGCTGCAATTTGACATCATTCTGACCAGTGGTGTATTTCTACAGTGGTTTGAAAGTTTAACTTTGATTATAATCACCCTATACACACCAGTGATGATCATAAGAATTCTAGGTGATCAAGGAGGACATCCACAATTCATCCCTAAAAGTATGTTTGTAGGGACAGCTGAACCACTCCAGGAAGGGCAACATAGTATCTCTGATGAAGAATCATGCTCCAGCACCACTACGGACTATGCAGGGGATGAAGCTCCTGTTGAACAGCCAATATGGTCTGGCCTGTCCAGGGAACAAAGTTGCTGGGTGATAGCTATTCTGCATCAATTTTTGGATGCATTGAAACCCAGAGTGAAGAAAAGACAGACCAAGTGGCCCATGATAAAACATTGTATCAACACTGAGGCTCATCTACCAGTACTTATATAGACTGTTGCCAGCTGCATGAGTGGCAATTTGGGAGGAAGTGGAGGAGATGCTGCAAGATGACATCATTGAAATTTCAGAGAGTTCTTGGTCCTTTCCTGTGGTCATTATGAAGAAGAAGGATTGCACAAGGTGTTTCTGCATTGACTACTGACAACTGAACAAAATCGCAAAGATAAATACCTATCCGTTGCCACATATTAATGTTACACTAGACTGTTTGTAACATCCAAACAGACTCCAGGCAAATTTACATTGATGAGGGTGACCAGGACAAGGCTGCCTTTATGATTCTTGATGACCTCTGTGAGTTTAAAGTAACACTGTTTGGCCCATGTAATGCTCCAGCCACCTTCAATTGTATAATGAACTACTCTACAACTGATAAAGAGTGCCTTGCAATTGTTAGGGCCGATGAAGAAGGCTGGCGTCAGAGAGGTTGTTTTCTGCTTTCCAAATTCCTTTATTAAGGCTCTCTGCTGTTTTTCATTACAAGCAGTGGCAGTATGGTTCAGGCAACCCGGTACCTCCCACATATCCATGCGTGACAACCAGCAAAGCTGGCAGAGTGCAGCATGGTCGAGCAGTTGCGTGATGCCCCTGCTTTTGTTAGCAACGTCTCCGGACTCAGCAGCTAAAGCAGCTGCAGCTGAGGCATGGCTGATGTTTCCAGTGCTGCCCAGCTGGTGACAACAGGTCACACAGTGACCATGACCCACTGCTGAAGCATGGTGCCTGACCCACTATGTTCTGAGAGTCAACTGGCCCTTTGGCAGCTGTGGATCTTGTGCATGGTTGAACTGCGGCCCCCTACAGCATTCCAAATAGTGCCCCAAGTATCACAACCCCATGGTGGTAGACCTGCGATACTAACGCAAGATGATTTTAGTACATAAGTGACAAGGTATTTATATGCTCAAGGGCTTTGCATGCTAGGGCTTAACTATGCTGTGCAGCACATACACTAAACACTTCCATGGTAGCTGGTGTGGAAAGGCTTCCACCTTCTTCTGCTTTGGTGTTGCTGTGTCAGCTGTTTCCACACCTCACCTGACCAGCTCACCTCACAGCATGTGACAGCTGTGTAGTGTTTCATGATGCATAACATCTGTACTCACCTGTAGCTGGCTCTGTTGTAATCTACTTCCTACTTTGCATTTCTTCTGAATAAGACTGGATAAGATTGGTGTGCTATATTGACCACATCTTCTTGCTTCACAAATAGCACACCCCCTTCTGAGTGCTCATTCAACAATGCTCCATTGATGACTAGGTAGCCCAGTTATGACATGCATTATCTTGTCTCCCGGCATATCTCACCTGAATACAGGGCTACCTGTTACCTTTTCCTCCCCATAAAGTCTCCTGCTGCCCCAGAGCAGTTCATTTCATGTATACTAAATGTTATGCTACACCTATATGTAACAAACAGAAAATATAAATCTATTGTTATCTTCTATCCCTTATGGACTTTCTGTCGCTGTTTCACCTACGACCTCTCACTCACTTCTTCGCATTTTCTTTCCCACTTTTCCTTTCCAGATCAGCCCTCCAATTCCTGGGATAACCTTTGAAATCCCTCTAAAAGGTTTCATATATCCCACATGCACAATTATTGTTCTTTTTGGCAGCTGATACTTGATGCTCACTGGTGATGTAGTTTCCACAACTTGATAGTGCCCCTGATACTTCGCAAAAAAAAAGTCTTCTTTCCATTTGGAGTGTAAGAAGTCAATAGCATTACCAGTAGTTCAGTCTTGTACTGTGGCATTCTTGCTGTATAATTCACTGCTTGCTCTTGGTTTTCCAGTGCCCATGCATTCGTCCACCACACCGTTCCATATTTCTCACATCACCCTCGCAAACTCCTTAACCAATCCTCCCTTCTTCCTCACCTGGTTTTTGACATATCAATCGGTGACAGCATTTTTCAACCATATGCTACTTCATATGGCAACACTTCTGTTCCCACGTGTGACTTCAAGATGTATGCTGGGCAATAATGCTTAAGATAATCTGTGCAATGGTACCCTCGTTCAGCACAAATCCGCTCTCTGTGCACAGTGTATGCAGTTCCACACGTCCACCAGCTTTTCAAAACTCTCCTGTTGTTAACCCTACATCCTCCATGACCTTCTAACAAGTGGTCATGTGTCTCATGTAGCATTCTATTCCTCTGTTTCGCTGGTACTGTTACTTGTGGTCCCAGCTTGGTTTTTCTGCATAGCAACCTATCCTGCATGCAATAAAATTACCACCTATTCTCAGCTCTGCTTCTTTCCTACTTAAGCCATCTGTGTTCCCAGGTTTCTTTCTAAGTATATGTATGACCTCAAAATCAAACTCTCTCAGTTCGATGCTGCATGATCCATAATCACTCAAAACCTTTTGCCGTAGAGATAACACTTGAAGTAGGTGATTCCATAGATAAGGCTCAACATCTCTTTTTCTGTTGTGGAGTAGATTCCTCTCTCCTGAATTCATTTGCCTTGATGCATAGGCTACTGGATGCTCTATGCCAGTGGTCGTCAAACTGCGGCCCGCGGGCCGCATGCAGCCAGGATCATGTTTTCGTGCGGCTCGCGACCCTCCTCGGCTTTGCACGGGTAGCATTAGTTACCTTCTTGTCTGGTGTAGCAGTGTTTTGTTTATGGAAACTGCGTAGAATTGTGATTAAAGTCACCATCCACCACTTTCACTTAACACACCACTTGCCAGTCTTCCGCAGTGCTAAAGGCTTGAGCGGCCTGCTAGCCAACAATGTGAGCCATGCATCAAACTCACCTTATGCCCATGGCTGCTTGTTTGTCACCGGTGGGCTTCTCCCACAACCACCTCATTGTTAACTTTGTTATGTCAGTGTGTCAGTTGTGAACTAAGTTTCGGTGCCCCTGAGTGTTCGTCACATATTGAGGGTATTTGTGCTTATATTCGGTGATATAATTATTAGTAGGATAAATAATGTTTGATGTACCATCAAGAACAGTGACTAAGAGCAAAATATGTGAAGAGAAATGAAGTTTCCAAGAAATATGGGAAGAAGAGTTGTGCTTTATAAGTGGACACAAAGAAGGTACTGGTACTTGCTTAATATGCCAGGATACAATTGTGGGACTGAAGAGATACAATTTATTTCACCACTACACAAGTAATTACAATTCATTTACAGTAGCTTTTCCTTTGAATTCAACTGATAGAAAGGAAAAAATTGCTCATCTAAAATCTACCATTTGTCATCAACAAAACGTTATGTTAGCAGCAGTTGGGCAAAGCGAGGCTGTCACAAGAGCATCACACCAAGTATGTAATATTCTGGCAAAAAATATGAAAGCTTTCACTGATGCTGAATTAGTGAAGCAACGTATGATGACTGTTTCAAATTACTCTAACAGTAAACAAATATCAGCTGAAATGAATAAGCTCACACTTTCAGAATCTACCTGTTGACGTTGTATAGAAGATATTTCAAAATATATGTTTTAGGCAGTGATTAATAATGTCAAACTATGCAAATACTTCAGTCTTGCAAGTGATCCCAGTACAGATTTAGTTTCAGTGGCTCAGTTTTCATTATTTGTGCATTACTGCACAAATGATGGGGTAATAGAGGAAGATTTTTTAGCAATTATAACCATGAAAGGTCACACAAAAGGGTGTGATTTTGTGGATGCAATTAAAGAATTTGTAAAAAAAAAATGACTTATCTATGAGCAAATTCATATCAGTATGTACAGATGGTTGTCTGTCAATGATGGACATCGACAGTGGTTTGATAACACTGATTAAGAAGGAATGGAATTTGCCAAATTTACTCTCCATTCACTGATTACTGCATCAAGAAAGATTGGCATGTCAAATTTCAAGTACCAAATTGAAGAATGTTATGAAAACAGTTATAAGCATTATAAATTTCATTCGTGCCCGTGAACTTAATCACCGAAAATTTAAAGAACTTCTGCAGGAATTGCAAGCTTGTTACAGTGATGTTCTCCTACATACTGCTGTCAGATGGCTAAGAAAAGGAAAAGTGTTGGAACGGTTTGTTAATTTGAAATTTGAAATTATTTTATTCTTACAACAAAGTGCCAAAATTATCCCTGAACTTGATGATGATGAATGGTGGATACTTACAGCTTTTTTGACCAATATTACACAAAAACTCAACACACTTTACTTGGAATTACAAGGACCAAACAATATAATGGGGCAAATGACTAACAAAATATTTGCATTTGAAGCCAAACTGCAATTATATACAAATGAACTTGAAGTAAAAGATCTGTCTAATTTTCCAACTGTTGCTATGCTCCGATCAGGCTTAACTATCGCCAAAACTATTTACCATAACATGAAAGAATATTTGGAAGCCTATTTGGAAGGAATAAAAAACAGATTTGCAGATGTTAGAAATATTCGAAGCTGTTTCATTATCGTAGAGAACCCTTGGCATGTTGGACATGATGATCTCAAATTATTCTGTCAATTTGGATTTCCTAGAACTAATTTGCTAAATGAAATAATCAAACTTCAGTATGACACACAGCTTAAAGCTCTGTTTATAGAACATTGTGAAACACAACAGTACACTAAATTTTGGAAATGTGTGCCTAACAATTATAAAAATTTATGAGACTGTGCACAGTTCATTTTAACACTATTTCCTTGAACTTATCTTTGTGAAGCTTCATTTTTAAAAATGAAGTACCTGAAAAATAAATATCGTAATTGGTTGTCCAGTCATTTAGAAGACACAATGTTGATTGCATGCAGCTCAAACGACGCAGATATAGACGGCATAGCCAAAAAAGTTCATCACAAGTCACATTAATGAAAAATTATATATTTGTATTTACGTTTGTTTTGCAATTATAATGAATAAAGACCAGAGTCAATAAGAGACCTGTAGCTTTCTTATACAGCCTGTTACATGTGCAGTGCATCTGTCCTTTTCTTATTTTTTTTAAATTTCTTATTTATTTCTACAGTTTTTGAAAGTTTGAGATTAATACAATTATAATAAAAATTTTGTGGCCATTTGAATGATGTAATACAATATTTTAATAATACATCTATCTCACCTTGCATGAAAGTACTTTAAAATAAATTTCAGGAACAAGATACACTGATCCCAGATTTCGTTTTGGTAGTGGCTCAAAATTACTAATGGTGCCCTTCCTTCCCTTCATCCTTCATATGCTCCTACCAAGCTACATGAACATTGTACGATTATGCAAGTCATGTGAATTTTATTTTCACAGAGATAATTAAACTGGAATGAATTAGTCAGACGCACTATATGTTTTTTTCCAGTTTATTGAAATTTGATCAGCAGCATTGTATGCAGTTTTCAACACTCGTAAACATGGTGACAGTCATTCTCTGAAAGTCTGTGAATGGCACATGTCATCATTGAGTCATGCTACCACAACGATTATTCCAGTCGGTCTCAACACAACTAAAAATGTAATTGTTGACAACATGACACAACTACTTGTATGTCTCCTACAAATATATCCCTCATAATCTAATAGTTGTCAAACCGATGGATGAGTATTTAAAAATCTTTTTCCCTGTATTTCAGAATTTCAGTGTCATAAACATGGCTCATTGTTGTCAGCAACTGCCCAGCAATGTTATTTGACGAAGGAGTCACATAAATCCAACAGTTGCGGGTGGTTTGTTTCTGAAAGTACTATTTCATTTCAAGAGGTGCTAATGTTTACAGTTTCTGAAGAACTATAAATGATATATACCCATTCTGGTGAAGAATAAATGGTTTGCAGCTGTTGGCTGTACCTGTCTCCTTTGTCAAATGAAAAATATACCAGAAGAATTGTAAGTAGGAGGGCATAAAGTTGTTCTATCACCTTTACAGGTGCCACTTGGTACAGGGGCAGATAGATTTGTCATTGTGGAGGGAGAGGACGTAATAATGGAAATGTTTTCTTGTTTGTTTCTCAGTGTTGACAACAAATGGATGCGTCTGCCTCGTGCCAATTATCTGCTATTGTATCAATCTTAAATGAAAGTGCATTGGATTCATGAAAATGCATTATAGAGATGGTCATATGCGGTACATATTTGTTAAAAGAAATAATTAGTCATTAGCTCTTTGTGTGTGTGTGTTTATCATCCACTTCTCCTCATAAACTCTTGGATCAAGTTCAACCACACTGATGCACATATTATTTTCAATATGTAAAGAAATAAGGTGGGGTAAGCAAAGGCCGTGGTCTATGGGTAGCGTCTTTGATTCATAATCAAAACGTCTTCGGTCCCGGATTCGATCCCTGCCACTGCCTAAATTTTTATAAATAATCAGCATTGGCGGCCGAAGACTTCGGGCATAAGAAGTCAGCCTCATTCTGCCAACAGCCTTGTCAAAGAGGGCGGAGGAGCGGATAGAGGTTCAGGGCACTCTCTTGTCCTAGGGGTGGGAAATTGCCCCTAAAGGCGGAAGAATCAGCA
Organism: Schistocerca americana; assembly: GCF_021461395.2. Classification (NCBI taxonomy): domain Eukaryota; kingdom Metazoa; phylum Arthropoda; class Insecta; order Orthoptera; family Acrididae; genus Schistocerca; species Schistocerca americana. Next base: position 87,573,759 of record NC_060130.1, read on the forward strand.
ATGATCAGCGACATGAGGATGCAGAAGGCAATGGAAACCACTGCATTAAAGACACGTAATGTGTATCCACAGGACATTTGGCCTGTATTTGAAGAAGTGTCATGATGATCTCTTCATTGGCAAAAGATTCCGGAATAGTCCCCCATTCGGATCTCCAGGAGGGTACTGCCAAGGGGGAGGTTACCATGAGAAAAAGATTGAATAATCAATTAAAGGATAACGTTCTACCAGTCAGGGCGTGGAATGTCTGAAGCTTGAACGTGGTAGGGAAACTAGAAAATCTGAAAAGGGAAATGCAAGGCTCAATCTAGATATAGTAGGGGTCAGTGAAGTGAAGTGGAAGGTAGACAAGGATTTCTGGTCAGATGAGTGTCGGGTAATATCAACAACAGCAGAAAATGGTATAACAGGTGTAGGATTCGTTATGAATAGGAAGGTAGGGCAGAGGGTGTGTTACTGTGAACAGTTCAGTGACCGGGTTGTTCTAATCAGAATCGACAGCAGACAAACATCGACAATGATAGTTCAGGTATACATGCCGACGTCGCAGCTGAAGATGAACAGATAGAGAAAGTGTATGAGGATATTGAAAGGGTAATGCATTATGTAAAGGGGGATGAAAACCTAATAGCCATGGGCGACTGGAATGCAGTTGTAGGGGAAGGAGTAGAAGAAAAGGTTACAGGAGAATATGGGCTTGGGACAAGGAATGAAAGAGGAGAAAGACTAATTGAGTTCTGTAACAAGTTTCAGCTAGTAATAGCAAATACCCTGTTCAAGAATCTCAAGAGGAGGAGTATACTTGGAAAAGGGCGGGAGATACGGGAAGATTTCAATTAGATTACATCATGGTCAGACAGAGATTCCAAAATCAGATACTGGATTGTAAGGCATACCCAGGAGCAGATATAGACTCAGATCACAATATAGTAGTGATGAAGAGTAGGCTGAAGTTCAAGACATTAGTCAGGAAGAATCAATACGCAAAGAAGTGGGATACGGAAGTACTAAGGAATGACGAGCTACGTTTGAAGTTCTCTAACACTATAGATACAGCAATAAGGAATAGCGCAGTAGGTAGTACAGTTGAAGAGGAATTGACATCTCTAAAAAGGGCCATCACAGAAGTTGGGAAGGAAAACATAGGTACAAAGAAGGTAGCTGCGAAGAAACCATGGGTAACAGAAGAAATACTTCAGTTGATTGATGAAAGGAGGAAGTACAAACATGTTCCGGGAAAATCAGGAATACAGAAATACAAGTCGCTGAGGAATGAAATAAATAGGAAGTGCAGGGAAGCTAAGACGAAATGGCTGCAGGAAAAATGTGAAGACATCGAAAAAGATATGATTGTCGGAAGGACAGACTCAGCATACAGGAAAGTCAAAAGAACCTTTGGTGACATTATAAGCAAAGGTGGTAACATTAAGAGTGCAATGGGAATTCCACTGTTAAATGCAGAGGAGAGAGCAGATAGGTGGAAAGAATACATTGAAAGCCTCTATGAGGGTGAAGATTTGTCTGATGTGATAGAAGAAGAAACAGGAGTCGATTTAGAAGAGATAGGGGATCCAGTATTAGAATCGGAATTTAAAAGAGCTTTGGAGGACTTATGGTCAAATAAGGCAAAAGGGATAGATAACATTCCGTCAGAATTTCTAAAATCATTGGGGGGAAGTGGCAACAAAACGACTATTCATGTTGGTGGGTAGAATGTATGAGTCTGGCGATATACCATCTGACTTTCAGAAAAGCATCATCCACACAATTCCGAAGACGGCAAGAGCTGACAAGTGCAAGAATTATCGCACAATCAGCTTAACAGCTCATGCATCAAAGCTGCTTACAAGAATAATATACAGAAGAACGGAAAAGAAAATTGAGAATGCGCTAGGTGACGATTAGTTTGGCTTTAGGAAAAGTAAAGGGACGAGAGAGGCAATTCTGACGTTACGGCTAATAATGGAAGCAAGGCTAAAGAAAAATCAAGACACTTTCATAGGATTTGTTGACCTGGAAAAAGCGTTCAACAATATAAAATGGTGCAAGCTGTTCGAGATTCTGAAAAAAGTAGGGGTAAGCTATAGGGAGAGATGGGTCATATACAATATGTACAACAACCAAGAGGGAATAATAAGAGTGGACGATCAAGAATGAAGTGCTCGTATTAAGAAGGGTGTAAGACAAGGCTGTAGCCTTTTGTCCCTACTCTTCAATCTGTACATCGAGGAAGCAATGATGGAAATAACAGAAAGGTTCAGGAGTGGAATTAAAATACAAGGTGAAAGGATATCAATGATACGATTCGCTGATGACATTGCTATCCTGAGTGAAAGTGAAGAAGAATTAAATGATCTGCTGAATGGAATGAACAGTCTAATGAGTACACAGTATGGTTTGAGAGTAAATTGGAGAAAGACGAAGGTAATGAGAAGTAGTAGAAATGAGAACAGCGAGAAACTTAACATCAGGATTGATGGTCACGAAGTCAGTGAAGTTAAGGAATTCTGCTACCTAGGCAGTAAAATAACCAATGACGGACAGAGCAAAGAGGACATCAAAAGCAGACTCGCTATGGCAAAAAAGGCATTTCTGGCCAAGAGAAGTCTACTAATATCAAATACAGGCCTTAATTTGAGGAAGAAATTTCTGAGGATGTACTTCTGGAGTACAGCATTGTATGGTAGTGAAACATGGACTGTGGGAAAACTGGAACAGAAGAGAATTGAAGCATTTGAGATGTGTTGCTATAGACGAATGTTGAGAATTAGGTGGACTGATAAGGTAAGGAATGAGGAGGTTCTATGCAGAATCGGAGAGGAAAGGAATATGTGGAAAACACTGATAGGGAGAAGGGACAGGATGATAGGACATCTGCTAAGACATGAGGGAATGACTTCCATGGTACTAGAGGGAGCTGTAGAGGGCAAAAACTGTAGAGGAAGACAGAGATTGGAATACGTCAAGCAAATAATTGAGGACGTAGGTTGCAAGTGCTACTCTGAGATGAAGAGGTTAGCACAGGAAAGGAATTCGTGGCGGGCCGCATCAAACCAGTCAGTAGACTGATGACCAAAAAAAAAAAAAGCAAAGGCAATGTCTTCTTGGGGTGGGGGATGGTAATGTGGAGGGAGAAGAGGGAGGAGGACATGGACACATACAGAGGGAGTGCAAAATGGACAGATAAAGGGGTGAAGAGATAGTGAGTGAGGGGAAAATCGAGATGGACGACAGAGAGTGTGGGAAGGAAGAGACAGAATAACATAAGATTGGAATAAATATATATCTAGCCAATGCCAGGTACCTCATCTAGTATGAAATAAAATTAAGGCTGTTGTAGTTCAGTCAAGTGGATTGAAGAAAAATGACTTTCAAAACATGTAGAAAACAGCTGTGATTGTGCCTCATGTTACTTAATACATTTAAGTATAAGTCCATTTGCTGCTATAAACCATCTGTTCACAAAGATAATGCAGCAACATTTCATCGAGCAATTTCAGTGTTACAATTTACGGTTCATTGAGGGTGGCAACAATCTGAAACAGAGAGCATTCTGCATGTAGTGGTCCGAATGGTATCGACTTTAATGATAAGTGCTATAAAGTCAGTGGTAAACCTCTTGCTTCTTTACTATAGCTAGTCTATTGGAGGTTCATAACACACCATTTACATGGTTAGCCAGTTAATAAAAAGACCTGGAAATCTGCGGTCCGAGGCGCCACATCATATTGTTAGTTTTGGCCTTTGAGCGAAAAAGTTTGACGACCACTGCTCAATGCCCTCTGTGTTTTCAGCCAGCACACATCCAAGTGCATGGTTGCATGCATCACATGTCAGAATGAATTCCTTAGTGAAATCTGGAAACACTAAGATTGGACTTGATGTCAAAGCTTCTTTCAGTTTTTTCCAAAGCATATTGACAGTCTCCTGACCAAACAAATTTTGAACATTTCTTCAGTAATTGCATCAGTGGTCTGACGTCATCCACAAATCCATTTACAAATCTTCAGGAATAATTTGCGACTCCAAAGGTTGATTGTAGTTCCTTCTCTGTCTCAAGCATAAAAAATTCACGTATAGCTTTGATCAGTTTGTGTGTGTGTGTGTGTGTGTGTGTGTGTGTGTGTGTGTGTGTGTTTGTGTGTGTTTTGGGGGGGGGGGGGGATGTATGCACTGTCTTAACCCCATCCTTACTAATTACGTACTCAAGGTGTACCACCTCTTCCAACACAAAATTAAACTTTGTTGTACTCAATATTAAATTCACTGCCCTCAATCTCAGGAGTACTTCCATCAAGTGTTGTATCTGTTGTTCATATCACTAGTATAGATGCTTGTATCATCCAGATACACCAATTGTTGATATGGTTCCAATCCTCTGAGAACTCCATCTAACAATATCTGAAATGCTGCAGGTGCGTTCTTTAATCCGAAAGGAATCCTTCATAACTGATAGTAACCCCACAGTGAAGAAAATGCTGTTTTTGGTAGAACTTTCAGAGTGACTACTAGCTACTAGCTACTAGCTACTAGCTACTAGCTACTAGCTACTAGCTACCCCTTAAGTCCATCATTTAAAAATGCATTAGCCCAAATAGTCTATGATTTCCAGAATGTTTGGCAAAGGTTAACGTTTGCTGTAATCACAACAAAACCTATACTTATATGATCCATGTGCTGATTTCCTGGGCATGACAACAATTCCAGCTCCCCATGGGTTATTGCTCTCATCAATAATCCCTTCCTTCATTTTCTGATTGGTAAATTCTTCTAGAATTGGCTTCAAAAATCCTGATGTTCTGTATGGTCTGTGGCAAACTGGTGATTCAATTCCTGTTATTATCTGTTGCTGCTGCATGATATGTGTGGGTGGCATTGACCCATTTGGAAAAAAAGAATCCCAAAACTCCAAAAGCAACTCTTCCATTTGTTCACTGTCACTTAGATGCTTTACCTTCCCTCATGACTCAGTTTCAGTGACATTTGGTGATTGTGTGTGGCGGACACCTCCTGTGGCCCACTCTTGCTCCTTCAGGATATCCACATTATCGATCAACATCACCATTATTAACTGTAAATTCTCTGCACTGAAATTATCCTCAAATACAGGTACCATTTCCTCACCATTTATCTCTCATATGTGTTCAACACTTCTCTTCACCAAACAACCTACCTGAATGAGATTTTCACTCTGCAGTGCAGTGTGTGCTGATATGAAACTTCCTGGCAGATTAAAACTGTGTGTCGGACTGAGACTCGAACTCGGGACCTTTGCCTTGCCTACCTGTTCCAGTACTTCATTCGCTTCCAATGGATCCACCACACAGAAAATTCCTATTGGTAACCTAGACTCAACATTAACCCAAGCAATTTCCCAGAGCTCATAGGTGTGCAATTGTGTGATTGAGTCTTAGTGTGATTGAGTCTTATTGTGGTTGTTCACATTTTAAATGGTTTGTCATTTGTCATAGACTCACCTTGTGACATCACTACACTGGCAGTGGTTTTACCCAAATGAAAAATATTCTCATCAAGCTCCACCATATGCTGCCGAAGATCAAATTTGACACAATCCTGATACAAGAAAGCCAACCCCAGAGTCATTTCATAACCCTCACTCACATTTGGCACAATCTCTACACATTGTTTGAACTGAACCATGCCCAGGCAAAAATTTATGCCACCAATCCCAATGGCATAACATCCTTATCCCCCATTCCATGTAATCTATACCATGGGGGTTCCATTGCTTATGTTCCACCAGATCACCATTGGCAGCTGATGCATGTACCCCTGTCTCCAACAATATCCTGCAATTCCTCTTTGCCACCATTCCTCTCTGACCACAAATGACATCGCTGCATATGACTCTGTAATGTGTAATCTTACTGGGAATGACCATAGATGGACCTCAGGTTCCCTGTGGCGTTTAATGACTGGTTCTTTCCCGATTCCCTACCCCTGAAACTACGGTGACCTCTGCTTCTACTCCCATTGTCCCAAGGCTGGCAATATTGCTTCCTCACATGCCTGTTTGTACACACCTATAAACATTATATTGGTTGAAAACACCATCCATCTAACCTGCACTCCAGTTGGTATGTCAATTTCTTCACAATCACTTGCTAATCTGACAACTATGCGAATCAGTCGGACTCCTGTCCATACTTTTCTTGACTTCTCTGAAGGTAATCCTCTGAAAAGTGCATCAAGTGACCTCTGCTGAGCCTCTCATAAAATCACCTCATTCAACCCAGCATTCTGTCCCAGCTCATTAGTACACCAATTGATTTTCCTTATTCTATCTGCAAATTCTTCCATGGATGCCTCTTCATTAGCATGCCAAATGGTTCCCAAAAGTGTCTTCATATACATCTGGACTAACCCCTTCTTAAATTGCTCAAACGTTTTCTAGCTCCCTTGAAAGCCTCTGAATACCCAGTAAATATTTTGGCTTCTTGTGTTAATTTCACCTTTGCTACCCTTAAAAGTTTCATGTCAGATGACCCTTCCATCTCCACCAAATTCTTAAGATCTTCCACAAATGCTTGTACATTCTCAGTTGATTTACCAGAGAAAGAGCAACTAAACTTATGGCTGACAAATCTATACCTCACTGTGGCAATTGTGACTTCACTAGACCACAAACCTCCATATTGTCTACTGTCAGTTTGCTACTACACTCCTGGAAATTGAAATAAGAACACCGTGAATTCATTGTCCCAGGAAGGGGAAACTTTATTGACACATTCCTGGGGTCAGATACATCACATGATCACACTGACAGAACCACAGGCACATAGACACAGGCAACAGAGCATGCACAATGTCGGCACTAGTACAGTGTATATCCACCTTTCGCAGCAATGCAGGCTGCTATTCTCCCGAGGAGACGATCGTAGAGATGCTGGATGTAGTCCTGTGGAACGGCTTGCCATGCCATTTCCACCTGGCGCCTCAGTTGGACCAGCGTTCGTGCTGGACGTGCAGACCGCGTGAGACGACGCTTCATCCAGTCCCAAACATGCTCAATGGGGGACAGATCCGGAGATCTTGCTGGCCAGGGTAGTTGACTTACACCTTCTAGAGCACGTTGGGTGGCACGGGATACATGCGGACGTGCATTGTCCTGTTGGAACAGCAAGTTCCCTTGCCGGTCTAGGAATGGTAGAACGATGGGTTCGATGACGCTTTGGATGTACCGTGCACTATTCAGTGTCCCCTCGATGATCACCAGTGGTGTACGGCCAGTGTAGGAGATCGCTCCCCACACCATGATGCCGGGTGTTGGCCCTGTGTGCCTCGGTCGTATGCAGTCCTGATTGTGGCGCTCACCTGCACGGCGCCAAACACGCATACGACCATCATTGGCACCAAGGCATAAGCGACTCTCATCGCTGAAGACGACACGTCTCCATTCGTCCCTCCATTCACGCCTGTCGCGACACCACTGGAGGCGGGCTGCACGATGTTGGGACGTGAGCGGAAGACGGCCTAACGGTGTGCGGGACCGTAGCCCAGCTTCATGGAGACGGTTGCGAATGGTCCTCGCCGATACCCCAGGAGCAACAGTGTCCCTAATTTGCTGGGAAGTGGCGGTGCGGTCCCCTACGGCACTGCGTAGGATCCTACGGTCTTGGCGTGCATCCGTGCGTCGCTGTGGTCCGGTCCCAGGTCGACGGGCACGTGCACCTTCCGCCGACCACTGGCGACAACATCGATGTACTGTGGAGACCTCACGCCCCACGTGTTGAGCAATTCGGCGGTACGTCCACCCGGCCTCTCGGATGCCCACTATACGCCCTCGCTAAAAGTCCGTCATCTGCACATACGGTTCACGTCCAAGCTGTCGCGGCATGCTACCAGTGTTAAAGACTGCGATGGAGCTCCGTATGCCACGGCAAACTGGCTGACACTGACGGCGGCGGTGCACAAATGCTGCGCAGCTAGCGCCATTCGACGGCCAACACCGCGGTTCCTGGTGTGTCCGCTGTGCCGTGCGTGTGATCATTGCTTGTACAGCCCTCTCGCAGTGTCCGGAGCAAGTATGGTGGGTCTGACACACCGGTGTCAATGTGTTCTTTTTTCCATTTCCAGGAGTGTATTTCCAATGACATGCAGGCTGCCTCAGGTTCTCACACACCTTATGTCTTGGAGTCTGAATATGCCTTGACCATTGCAATACTTATTTTGAAACACCAATAATGACAGGACACACAAAATAAAATATATTAGCCTTCCATCTGAACATTAAACATTACAGTTTTTGGCACTGCCTAGCGACGTGCTCATAGTGTTTACATGTGAAACATTCCACTGATGCTGATTCTGCACATGGAATGCTGAATGACCTTCTAAGTTACACTGCCTGCATCTAACAGGTACTAGCAAATTGTGAGTCCTATTATCTCTGAAGTGTGACAAATCTGCTGACTCTTAACTTGTAACAAAATTCATATTACAAAATGTTGTGTGTCCAAACAAGACACCACCAGGGAAGAAGCACCATAGCTGCAAAGATGCAAGCTGGTGCCAGTGCCATAGAGACTTTCCACTTGCATGAGTTTCACCAGCACAACAGGCAGTACTCAGGATGAAGATATCGACTCCACCTCAGCCAATTGCCGGCTGAATACAATCTGCCAATGACTGGACGGCAACGGGCAGAAGCCTACTCGGAAGATAGAAGAGCAGCTCTTGCCCACTTGGTTATAGATCATCATCCAGGGCTGACTTAGACAGGAAATGTCATTTAGTAAACTCTTAGAAGTGAACAGCCAGTTGTTGTAAATTGCATTTGTTATGCACTTTGAAGCTTACCTATGATCATTTGCACTTAGCAATTGAGGGCCTTTTTTGTGTTATATTAGATGCAGTGTTGCAGACTTTGTTATTCAACAAGTCACAAAGGTAAGTAAACCATTTTAACTCATTTGTGTGTTACTTATCTGTTGGAGTGCTGTAGAACATTTGTTCCCCTACCCTGTTACCCGACCCTGGGGAATAGTTGTGTAATAGTGGCAGGGAGAAATTGTCTTAGCAGTGTACTGCACCAGAAGCCATTTTATGAACTCATAGACTTGGCCTACCATAACAACAGTGGCACTCGGCCTCCATAGCAATAGCGACAAGGCCATTACAAAACTGGTGACGAGGGTTTACAAAACTAGTGACGAGGATATACAAAATTGGTGAAGTTGATATCTTCTTCCTCAGTGCCAACCATAGTGCTGTTGGAACTCGCACAAATGGTGAGTCTCTGTGAAACTGGCACCAGCTCGCAACTTTGTGCCTGTGGTACTTTTGCCCTGGCTGTGTCTTGTTCAGACGCCGTAGCACAAAAAGCATGGCAGTCAAGCTTCTTTAACATGACTAAAACACTCAACAAGAATTAAATATTCTTGACTCACCATACTGTAGGTTGTAGGTTCAGAAATTTCTCTAAAAAGTGGATGTCAGTATTCTGACACCACTGAAGAAGGCTGGAGTCAGAGAGACTGTTCTGTGTTTTTCAAATTCCTTTACTACGACTCTCCACCATGGTTCATTACAAGTAGCAGCAGTGTGGTTGAGACATCTAGTTGCTTCTTGCATGCACGTGCTGAGAAAATGCAGCATGGCTGAGTGGTGAAGTAACACCACTGATTCTGTCAGTTATGTCCCTGGACTCGGCAGGTAAGGCAATGGTGACTGAGGCACAGCTGATGTCTCCAGCACTGCCCAGCTGGTGGCATTGGGTGACACAGTGGCATTACCCACTGGGAAAACACAATGGCCAGCCCGCTATGTCTCAGGGCTTGGCTGGCCCCACAGCAGCGGCAGCTCTGCATCTCGTGTCTCAGGGAAGGCTGCCCTCATGTGGTGTCAAACTGTGGACCCCCGTACAGCATTCCAGATGGGACCCCAAGTGTCACAGCCCCATGGTGGTAGTCCTGCAATACAAACACAAGATGATTTCAGTACAAAAGTGGCTAGGTATTTATACACTCATGAGCTGTGATTGTTTGGGCTTTGCTAAGACATGGCACATGTTTACTGTACACTTCCGTGGTCCCTGGTATTGAGTGGATTCTGCCTTCTTCCACTTAGGTGCTGTTGTGTCAACTTTTCCCACACCTCCCCTGGCTGGCTCGCCTCATAACATGTGACCGCTGTGTTGTATTTTGTACAGTATAACATCTGCAGCTGCCTGTAGGTGGCTCTGCTGTAATCTACTTCCTTCTTTGCATGTTTCTGCCCAAATATGATTAGTATGCTATGCCATCAACAAGTTCAGGCCATTTACTGCTGTGAGAAACCTCCATTCTCTACATTGGCTTATTAGTGTGAAAGATTGATCTGGTTGAATGGTGAGATGAGTAGTGAGGCTTCAGGATAAATCAAGGTGATATACAACAGTTGACACAGACACACTGATGCCAAATGTCTTTCAAAAAATCTTTGATGGAACACAGCAGCACAGAGGAAATACCAGTCATCACTGCATTAAAAGAGATAACCACGGAACAGATGGAGATCTAACACTGATGAAAACCATAGAAGCCATGAGGAAGGAGGAACTGACCATAGATGAATCCCAGTTAATAGATGATGCAAACTATGATCCAGTGGGACAGAAATGGGTGCTCATCATCCCGGCTCATCAATGGCAAGTTATCACCCTGGGATTTGTGAAGTCTCTTGACAGAATCACATGCAGGTATCACTGGTCAGGTATCCGTATCTGGTACTAATCCCACTTGCAGCAGCACTATTCCACCAAATTGGAATTGACCTATTGCGGAGGTTCCTGAAGTCGACAAGCAGAAATCAATGGATAATAGTCTGCACTGACTACCTCAACCACTGTGCTGTCACCAAAGCTGTGCCAACTGCTGAAACTCCAGAGTGGATATCCTTGTAGAAGACATTATTTTGAAGCATATGTAATGATTTTTTGTTTTCTGCTCATGGAAACATTTTCCAGTCTAGAATAGTATAAGTATTAATTTCACATTGTGAGATCACACATGGGATGCAACTGCCTGCCATCAACAAACAAATGGGCTCAACATTGGCAGATATGCTCTTATTGTATGTAGATGCTGAACAGAGAGATTGAGATGTCTACATGAAACACCTTTATCACCAGGACCAAAGAAGCAAGGCAGCTGGTTTGCATGTGGATCCTGGATGCCCAGGACAAAGACCAAGAATGCTGTAATGCCAAGCACCAGCCAGTGAGATGCAACCCACAAAATTTGGTATTAATTTTTACATCTGTGCAGAAAGTAGAACTGTTGGCAAAGTTAATAATGTGCTACTTTTGGCCATTTTCTGTCCTTCCTCCCTTGTTGAACATCATCAGGGAGACAAAAGCACAGAGACATCATCCATATCCTCTGTATGAAGCCCTGCTACAGTCCAGAGGTGCAGAATCATGGAAGGTGTTGTGGCTGTGCTCTCTTGTAATGTTTTGTGTTCCTGGCTTGTTGAGGAGAGGGTGGCCAGTTTCCTCTTACTAAAACACAAAATGCACACGTTGTTAAGATACACTTTATTACAGGAACCAATTGAGTACTTAACTTCAGTAATGTCTAATCTGAAGTTCTGTGGTTAACAGCAATCAAATAACCTGTACTAATTCTTAAGTCTTGTCCGTATTGATATCACAGCTATGTACAATGACTAACAATCCCTCACAGCTATCTAAGGTACAAGGCAATGACTATCCCTGCAGAAGACTAGAGCACATTGTGATGTTACAATTGAAAGAAAACAGCCCTTGGTCACTATTTTTAATTAATTAATTTGTTAAAAATAGTGACCAAGGGCTGTTTTCTTTCAATTGTAACTATTCACAGTCTCTGAACGTGCAGCCATGTACAAAATTTTACAGTGTGATGTATTGAGGTACAATGTAAACTGAGTCCCAATGCAACATTCTGAGGCACTGATATTGAGGAGACTGACCCAGCAGTAGTGGGCTATATGCATGCTGCTGAGGGAGCATTATCAGGGCGTAGCCCAGGGACATGACTTGGTCTTCTCTTGTCATAGGTGCACCTATTTCAGCACCTGCCATAAAATGTCTCCTAGTGCTGACTGGTGTTCTGGCAAAAGCATACGCCAGCAGATTCCTCCTCCCCCCCCCCCCTTCCCCCCCCCCCCCCTGAAATGCTGTACCATTGTCATGTGCTGGAGATGCTAACAATAACGGGGAGTGAGGGAGAGGGCTGGGGGTGGCAGGTAGGAAGCTGAGCATAGAGATGAGCTGGGAGCCAGACCTGTGGAGGACAGCATACTCCCAGCCGTACCCCACTGCTAGAGCAGAGGAACATCCTTCCGAAAACGATACCCAGGATACATGTCCAGTCCCGAGGGCATCTCCTGAGGCGATGACGGTGACATTGATGGCAATGGCGGGTCCATGTCTATCGGGTCAGAGAGCGACAATGGCGGAGGCAAGAGTGTTACGTCCATTGGTTCATCCTGGGGTGCCAGAGCACTTGTTAGATGACGAATGCCATTTTGTTCACAAAACTGTTCAAAGTCATGTGATGCAAACTTAGGTCCATTGTTTGTAATAATGACTTCAGGCAATCCTTCAATGCAAAAAATTGAGGACAGCACTTGAATGGTGCTATGTGACGTGGTAGAGTTCATAGGCACCACAAATGGGAACTTGCTAAAAGAGTTACCACTATGAGCCAACGAGTGTTCCAAAATGGTCCTGCAAAGTCTATGTGCACTTGTTGCCTGGGGATTGAGTCTAGGCCAAGCTGAGAATGCCTGTGGTGGAGCAGATTGGTTTTCCACCCATGTGTGATGCTGTGACGTCATCTGTTCAATGTGGGCGTCCGTGCCTTGCCAAGTACAGTGCCGGCCTGCTAACTGTTTAGTGCAAACAATTCCCCAATGTCCTTGGTGAAGCAGTTGTGACACATCCATTTGCAACACTGTGAGAATGAACAACTGCAATTGTCCACTGTCAGATTGTAATAAGCTTGTGCCTTGTTGTATTGTATGCCGATGAGCAAACTATCGGCATACTACTGAGTTCTGAATACTGTTCAATGAGCGAGGCCAAGATATGTGAATGTAATGCAACAAAATCTTCAGATCAGGGTCCACTTCCATGATCTGTGCCATTTTTCTGTAATTCAATGGAAAAGATTGCAGCAATTCAGAGTCCTGCACATCGATCTGGCAACAAGATGCTTGAGAGAAATCAAAATCAGATTCAGGGCCGATCAGAACGTGAAAAAGGATGTCAGCATTGTCATGCTTTGCCATAGGTCTCCATACAATTTTGTACTGATACTGGGATAGAAGCAAAGCCAAATGCTCTACTTTTTGAGCAGTATGTTTAGGAACCAACTTTGATGGATGAAACAAGGGCTGCAAAGACTTGTGATCTGTCACTAAATAGAACTTGCAAACAGATAGTGATGGAATTTTGTCACACCACATACATCTTTTTCAATTTTTGAATAATTGCACTGACTTTAAGTTAACAACTTTGAGGTAAAAGCAATAGGTCTGTCTTATGCACCATTTCTCTACGAAAGCACAGCACTGATTCCATAAGAGGAAGCATCTAGCCGGCCACAGTGGCCGAGCAGTTCTAGGCGCTTCAGTCCAGAACTGCGCTGCTGCTACAGTCGTAGGTTTGAATCCTGCCTCGGGCATGGATGTGTGTGATGTCCTTAGGTTTAAGTAGTTCTAAGTCTAGGGGACTGGTGACCTCAGATGTTAAGTCCCATAGTGCTCAGAGCCATTTGAACCTTTTGAAGCATCTACTTGCAAAATCACAGGCTTGGCAGGATCAAAATGTAGTAAACATCTGTCACTGAGCAAGGCATTTTTGAGTTTCTGAAATGCGTCTTGACAGTCCTTAGGCCTCCCAAAAGGTACATTTTTTTGACACAGGTGATGCGATGGAGCTACTATCTGTGAATTGTTCAGAATGAAACAAATGTGTATGTCAACTTGCCTAACACTGACTGCAGTTCAGATACATTGCAAGGAACAGGCAGGTCATAGATTGCAGGCAATTGAGACTGGAGGGGGTGCACACCGTGACTGTTTATCACATGACATACTGTAGTTCTGTCTGAAAAAAGTCACACTTTTCAAGACAACACTTGAGTCCTGCATCGAAAAAGAGTACACAAATTGGCAATGCATTCCTCTGGTGTATGACTTGAGATGACAATATCGTCAAGGTAGTTTGAACAGAACAGCACTTGACCAGTCAACTGTTCCAGATAACACTGAAAAATGGTGGATGTGGAGGCACTGCTGAAGGGAAAATGCAAATACTTGAGCAAGCCTAAGTGTGTATTAACAACAAACACTTTCTGTGATTCATCATGTAGTGGTATTTGCAAATAAGCATCATACAAATCTATCTTAAAAAAGTAATTGCCTGTGCCAAGCCTGTCCATAAGTTCCTCAGGGCAAGGCAATGGATAAGTGTCAATTATTGTCTGCGGATTGACTGTAGTTTTGAAGTCAACAAAAATGCATATGCAAACAGAAGGCTTCGGCATCAAAACCAATTGACTTGTCCACTGGCTAGCTTGCATTGGAGCAGTCACACCATTGTGTTGCAATTCTTTTAATTCACTGGCTACTTGGTCTCATAAAGCAATGGGAATGGGCCGAGCCCAGAAAAACTTAGGCTGTGCATTGTCTTTCAGGGTAATCTGCACTTTTCCAAGACCGTCAGAAAAGAGTTCAGGAAATTCCTTAATTATTTTTATTTTTTACTTGGAATTATCCTTTCTGGAAGGTTCTTTTGTTTGTAATGTTTGTATATTCTGGAATATTTTATGTTTGCATAAATAGCTGCACTATTTATCCAGGAGGTCATTTCTATTCTGGCTGGACAGTGGTGTTTGTAATAAATGTGCATTGAACGCTAAGTGTTGTATTTCAGTGATGATCCTGGTTTTGAATTTGGACTTGAGTGTGGTTATGACATACATTATATGATTCTAATTATGACAAATAAACTTTCAGATAAATCTTACCACCATGGTAAGTCATAAACATTGACGCAGAGAAAACTAGAGATTATCAAATTCATCAGTCATACCGTTGAGATAGACAAAGAGTGCCAAGAAAATTTTGGTATGACAAGAAATCTGGGAGCATTTTCTCAATTTATTTATAATTATTTAACCTTTTGCATTATTACCTACTAGGTATTTAATTTCCACATTCAACAGAAGTTATACCAAAGTATTTTACTACTGGTGGAATCACGATCAAGGAATTTTGTACAACATTGTATTTTCTAGATGATGTTACAGCCCCTAGAGACAATTTTCATTTCTTGTGTTAAATGATACGTACAAAAATTCTTGAAAACCATCACAAGCTATTAGTACTGATTTTTAGTATCACACTGTGGAACATTGACAAATTAAGAAAATATTTATAGATTTAAAAAATGCAAACAGAAATGGCAAGGTTAAAGTACCTCATAAATGGGGCAAGTTTATCAACTATGTTAAAACAAGCACAAATTGCCAATAAATAAGAGATAAAAGAACATTTAAACCATAAAACCTCTAAAAGAATATTTAAACTTTGAAAGCTGTTTATTGGAAAGGTTTGTTCATGTAAAGATTCAAAACATTAGAGTAGGCAGTTTTAAGCCCACACTCTTGAGACTGAAATTCTGGGAAGTAAAAACTTTTCCCACTGACAGTCATTCAACGACATGAATCGTCAAGCTCTCTGTCTCCATAGGATCTAA
The DNA here is from genome assembly GCF_021461395.2 of Schistocerca americana. Taxonomy (NCBI): domain Eukaryota; kingdom Metazoa; phylum Arthropoda; class Insecta; order Orthoptera; family Acrididae; genus Schistocerca; species Schistocerca americana. The sequence continues at coordinate 87,589,507 of NC_060130.1, forward strand.
AATGACTTCTTTGTGAGTCTCTTCTTCCTCTTTATCGCTCAATGTAGTCTGGTGGCTTGGTGTTTTTAGATGGAGGCATTTTATTTTCTGAGATTCAAAGTTGAATATTACCTCTTTCGCCCCCTTTGCCACTGCTCACTTCCTCACAAACCACTGCAGAGACAGTAGTAAGTTGCAGAATAATATCATTATAAATTTCATACCTGTGGCCATCCAGCTTGCTGCTAATGTGTCATGTAATTTTAACAATATATGAAACAAAATAGTAAGTGCATGATCTGAAAAAGTGCCAAAATGTAAGAAAACTGAGATAGTGTTTGTTGGCAAAGTTGTCACATTTTCACGAAGCTTCTTTGTGTAACATTGCCAAGTGATATTACTCGACATAAATGAAACATAATATATACCTCTAAAAATGATTCTGACAGACAATTATATGCAAATCAAGTCGTTTTTACTCAGATGTAAATAAATGAGCAGGGCGATTTACTCTTGTAGACAACCAGAAAATCATCTTTTCCAAGCCGAAAACAAAAATTTCAACAAGGAATTATTAACATAAGTCAGTGCTGAAAATACATAAAATGAGCATTGTTAAACCCTTTTGTGTATGGTTCAAACAGTGTTTTGTCTGTTGGTTTGGTCAGGAACTAGATAGAGTGCTAAAAGTAATTGTTTTCAAACAATGGCAAAGTTGTCTCTTATTGCAAAGTTGCCCCATTTGGTATCTGTTATTGTTGTTTTTATCAAAAATATCTTTCCTTCTCAGTACTCAAACATTATCTTGCTAGAGCCTTACAATGAACCCGTAAGTTTATGCTCACCTATTATTGCTTATTTTAAAGATATCATCCATGTAGCTAACAGCGTGTCAAACCCTTGTAACCTAATGTTCTAATAATTAATCTTCAGGGAACGCTTTCCTTCACCATTTTACAAATAATTCAGTTCAGTTATATTTGATAAGGTTCCAAATGCAGCTTACAGGAAGCCAGCTTAGTAAAGCTACCAAATCTTCTATGAACTATGATACAGTGTTTATTGTTTTACAGGCAGGAGAATTATAATACTGACACAGAGAACTTCTGATTTAAATGATTAATGGAAAATCTCATATAAAGATGTGAAACAAATACTAACAAAGAGATAGAGGGGCTGGCCAGTACTTACCTCAGCTTAGCACAGCTGATAGATACACAAAAAACAGAACCGAAAATTTACGTTCCTAGCTTTCAGTCAAATGTTCCTTCATCAGGGAGGAGAGAGGGGAAAGAAAGGGAAGAAGGGAAAGGAGATTCAGTTACTCACAACCCAGGTTATGAAGCAACAGGGAAAGGAAAATAGGGAGGGTAGCAAGGATGGAGGCATGGTTGTCAGAGGGAAGCCAAAGATATTGAGAATTTCTTTGGCTTCCCTCTGACAACCATGCCTCCATCCTTGCTACCCTCCCTATTTTCCTTTCCCTGTTGCTTCATAACCTGGGTTGTGAGTAACTGAATCTCCTTTAACTTCTTCCCTTTCTTTCCCCTCTCTCCTCCCTCATGAAGGAACATTTGTTCCGAAAGCTAGGAACGTAAATTTTCGGTTCTGTTTTTTGTGTATCTATCGGCTGTACTGAGCTGAGGTAAGTACTGGCCAGCCCCTCTATCTCTTTGTTAGTATTTGTTTCAGAACTTCTGATTTCTAACTTTTATTATCAGCATGTAGTTGCCTAGATTATTTTCAAAAACATCTCTACAAGCATCGCAGTGTACCAAACCCAAAGCAGTTAGCAAAAGCACTCATGTCGTTTGTCTGCTGCTACGGCCTATTAACGCTAAATTTTGCTGCATTCTCCTAACTGATATGTATGTCATACGTCTCACATTGATTTCTGTGGTTATATTTCATGCAGTGTTGCTTATCTGTTAGCACTGACAACTGTACACAAACACCACTGCTCTTCTTCATTAAATGAAGGCTGTTGGCCATTGCATTGTCTGTAGTGAGAGGTAATGCCTGCAATGCATTCTCAGTACACTCTTGACACTGTGGATCACAAAATATTGACTTCCTTGATGATTTCCAAAGTGTAATGTCCCTTGTGTCTAGTTCCAACTATAATTCCACCTTCAAAGTCTGTTAATTCCCATCATGCAGCCATAATCACATTGGAAACCTTTTCACATGAATCACCTGAGTAGAAATGAAAGCTGCACCAGTGCACTGACCTTTTATACCTTGAGTATGCAATACTACCACCATCTGTGTATGTGCGTATCACTATCCCATGACTTTTGTCACCTCAGTGTAATTAAAAAAGTATTACCTCTTACGATGTTGAAATTAGAAAAGTATTACCTCTTACAATGTTGAGTAAAAGAGCATTTTTTATGTACCAGAAATAAATTCTTTGCTGTTATATGCCAATAGCTAGCTGAAAGGAATTACTTCAAAGTTTGTGATAATTATTTTAGTTTTGATGAGATCTCTTCATTAATGCACATAATTTTCAAAAGTGTGAACTATTCTTTTATGTAAATGCAAGTTGTGTTTTATTGAATTGAATTAAATAGATTTTTTGCATACTGATACATAATATTTCTTTTGAATATATGTTTGGCCATACCTGGGAATTGTGTAATGCTATTCCAGAACAGAACAGTTGGTGATAAATACAGTATTCATAACATGGTCCAAATTCACACAAAGTCTTGGTTAAAAAACTCTAAAAATCTCAGGCCACGTATCTCAAAACATATTTTGTTTGCAAAAGTATCATGTCATTTCAGTATTCTTTAGAAACATTAATTGAATGTCTTTCAATTCTACTCAAATTTAAGTAACCAAGACAGAACTGGAATATAAATAACCCCCCCCCCCTACTCGCCACCCCCGCCCCCCCCCCCCCCAAAAAAAAAAAATGAAAAAAAGACCAGTTCATTCCAGTTCTGCATCTTAATCAACATACATATTCCATAAGCCGCGGTAGAGAATACCTTGAACCACTACTAGTCATTTCTTTTCCTGTTTCACTCTGAACAGAGTGAGGGAAAAATGACTGTCTGTATGCCTCCATATAAGTCCTAATTTCTCTTATCTAATCTTTGTTGTCCTTATGCAAAATGTATACTGGTGGTAGTGGAATCATTCTGCAGTCAACTTCAAATGCTGGTTCTCTAAACTTTCTCAATACTGTTTCATGAAATGAACATTGTTCTTCTTCCAGGGATTTCCATTTGAGTTCACAAAACAGCTCCATATACTCATATCTTGATTGAAACTACCGGTAACAAATCTAGCACCCTCCTCTGAATTACTTGGATGTTTCCCTTTAATCTGACTTGGTGAGGATCCCAAATACTCAAGTAGCACCCAAGAATGGACCACACTAGTGTTCCGTATGAGATCTCCTTTGCAGATGAAGCACACTTTCCTTAAATTCTTCCTCCTTCCCTACTACCATCCTTATGTGCTCGGTCCATCTCATATTGCTTTGCAGCATTACACTTATTTGTTGGTGTATTGTTGTTCTCCCAATGTTTCCAGTTTATAAACTGTACCCAACAATGGTTATTGCCTTTTAATGTGAAAGCTCTCTGATAGAATTCTCAGAGTTCTTACTGCAATTATATCCCATTTTAAAGTCACTCAGTTCTACTTTGGCTCATTTTGACTGAAATTAAATGCACCTCTCCCATTTTAATTCTTTCTGAAATGTATTTCAGTTTGAAACAGAAATTTGGCTGTTACTCAAGGAGGTTATTATTATATAGCAGTAAGTGAATGAAATTCAGCACAATAGCACAAATACTCCAAAAAGTTATTATTAAGAAATTTATATTTTCCCAATCAATGCAAAACTTTATTCTTAATTATTTCTCAAATAAATACTAATTTTCATTCAGGATAGTAATTTACTGTCAATGTTTCAGCATTTTTGTTTGCTTGGCTGTAATTCTTTTTTCACAGTTTGCATGCTTCTTGACAATCTTGTTTAAGCTTTGTATGGATATTTTTATTTTGGTGTAATTTTTATTTCACAATATTGCACATAATCTTTTGCTGAGACCACTGTGAAAAATTCCACAATAATTATATGGAAAATATCTTTTTGAGAGTATAATGTGAATGAGAGAAACTTTAATGGTAAAAGTTATCATTTATCTCATTCTTACAGGCAGTTTGAAACTAAAGAACGGCAATTTAGAGGACAGCTAATGAGTTTGGGGACTGTTCTGCCTTTACTTCAACTGCATCTTCTTCTCTGCTCATCCTTTTCTTCATCAGCAAACAAGTATCAGTTTTTAGATCTAGCTTATCCTATGATGGACAGGCTAGCCGCAGTATCACAGCTTAGTCAGCCTCTAAGGTTTGTATGTAGAATTTCATAAGTCTTATAATGTCACATTTCATTTAATATTTCCATAAATATCTTGTATAATAAACTACACTACATTCTTACACACTCTTTTTGTTTTATTGTATTAGTAAGTGCACATATGTGGTTATGCATTTTCTTCATGTATATGGATGTTGAGAAGTACTGTTTGGTTTTGCATGTCTGTTAGATTACTTTGTATCCTTTGATGATGATTGTGGAAGAATTTCTATACTTTTACCCAAATATAAAGGAATTACCCATTCACCAGCTTCGATTCATTGACTGTTTTTTGGGAAACATGTTTGCTGTGACTATGTAGTACTCGAGACCTGTCCAAAGTGACCCAAATATGGCTTTATTCATGAAGCACTCAGCTACAATAGAAAACAGACTTGCATGAATCTCCTTATGAAAGTAAGAGCCTACGGTATATCAGACCAGCTGTGTGGCTGTATTGAAGAGTTTTTAGCAAACAGAACACAGCATGGTTGTTCTCAATGGAGAGACATCTACAGACAAAGTAACCTCTGACATGCCACAGGGGAGTGTTATGGGAGCATTGCTTTTCACAATATATATAAATGACCTAGTAGATAGTGTCGAAAGTTCCATGCAGCTTTTCGCGGATGATGCTGTAGTATACAGAGAAATTGCAGCATTAGAAAAGTGCAGCAAAACGCAGGAAGATCTGCAACGCATAGGCACTTGGTGCAGGGAATGGCAACTGACCCTTAACATAGACAAATGTAATGTACTGCAAATACATAGAAAGAAGGATCCTTTATTGTATGATTATATGATAGCGGAACAAACACTGGTAGCAGTTACTTCTGTAAAACATCTGGGAGTATGCGTACGGAACGATTTGAAGTGGAATTGTTGGTAAGACAGGTGCCGGGTTGTGATTCATTGGGAGAGTCCTTAGAAAATGTAGTCCATCAACAGAGGAGGTGGCTTACAAGACACTCTTTCGACCTATACTTGAGTATTGCTCATCAGTGTGGGATCCGTACCAGGTTCGGTTGACAGAGGAGATAGAGAAGATCCAAAGAAGAGTGGTGCGTTTCATCACAGGGTTATTTGGTAAGTGTGATAGCGTTACGGAGATGTTTAGCAAACTCAAGTGGCAGGCTCTGCAAGAGAGGTGCTCTGCATCGCGGTGTAGCTTGCTGTCCAGGTTTTGAGAGAGTGCATTTCTGGGTGAGGTATCGAATATATTGCTTCCCCCTACTTATACCTCCCGATAAGATCACGAATGTAAAATTAGAGAGATTCGAGTGTGCACGGAGGCTTTCCAGCAGTTGTTCTTCCTGCAAACCGTACGCAACTGGAACAGGAAAGGGAGGAAATGACAGTGGCACATAAAGTGCCCTCCACCACACACCGTTGGGTGGCTTGTGGAGTATAAATGTAGATGTAGATGTAACAAGATAAGCTACATTGATGGGAATGGCACACTGGAAAGACATGTGAGAGGGACCAGTTAATGCTTTTCTGTGCATATATGTGGATGAGTTGTAAGCCGATGGCATGGTGGAGACCTTTCCATGTGCATGCCTACCACAGGTGACCTCCAGCCACCAGCCTGCACTGATCACTGATACAGTGGGTGGCTGGTTCACACACACACATGTGGCAACACCACACTCTTCCGATATGCACTAGTCGCAGGATATAACACATCTTTCCCTCATGCAAAGTGGATGCCCAGGTGATGGAGGAAATTCCGCTGGCCAGCCAAGAGACACATCCGTCAGGTCCAGAGCAGCAGTAGCTGGTGTCGATGGAGGTGGAGGAACGATGTGCTGGGTGGCCATCAGATCGTAGAGCCAGACTGCACAGGGACGTAGGTTTGGCCGAGGGCAGTGGGCTTGTGCGGTGCCCGAAGACAGCGCCAGAGAAAAGGAAGCCGTCATGACATAGTCATCGGCAGGCAAGTCCCAGTGCAGGGATGGCAAGGTTGGACCAATTGGTGTCGATGGCTGATTTGGTGATTGGAGAAGGGGCCGATGGAGATGGGCCAACTGGAACAGCAGGCTGCAGCAAAAGACCTGAGGCCAGAGATGGACTGGCACTCAGTGCCATGAAGCTGGACCCCAGGGAGGAGGGTGGAGGGCAGTCCAGTGGGCTGAGTCAACAGTGGCCACACCTGAGAGCCTGTAGCTGCCGACGGTGAGTGGGGGCACAACTGGTCAAGGTGGCGTGCCACCATCCCCATTGACCATACAGATGTCACACAGACAGGGTCTCCGGGGTGGATGACAGTAGCCAGTATCCACTTGGGACAGTAACCACACCCTCACGCCCACACCGGCGATCCCAGTATGAAGTGGCTGCATGGATCTGAACACAGCAGGTGCAGCACAGGCTGCAGAAGGTGGAGCAGCGTGCATGGCTGCCAGCCATGAAGCAACTCAGCCAGGCTCTGCTTCCCCATAGGCGTGAAGTGATAGGTCCTCATGAAATGGAGAAGGGCGTCATCCAGAGAAGAATCCACAACAACCTTTTTTTTGTGACTTGCTGTTCTGCCTAGTTGTTCTGCCTTGTCATTTGGTTGAGGGAGGAATGATGGAGCTGTAACATGATGAATGCCTTGATGGGAACAACAGTTGAAAGTGAGGAATGAAGTGGGGCCCATTATCAGAAACTAAGGTACAAGGCGACCTCACAATACAAAAAAACCCTTAAAAGCATACAAATTCTGACTTCAGCTGACAAAGATGCTTGCCAGAGAATGTAAGGAAACTGGGAAAATGCATCCACAGCCAGGAGCCAATAGGAATTCAAGAAGGAAGCTGCAAAGTCTACATGAATGTGTTCCCATGGCTGGTGCTGATCAGGCCTGGGGGACAGAGGTGCCTGGCAGTCGTGCATTGTCAGGCACACTACTCACAAGCCGTGACAAAATGAGCACTGTTGCCATCAGTCCTTGGCCAAAATACGTGTCTCCTAGCTAACAGTTTAGTGCATGAATTTTGCAGGTGATCAGCCATGGAGGACCCCATGACAATATCATCCAGATAATTAATGCAACCCAGGACAGGCACAATCAATTGCTCTAAAAGTCTTTGGAAAATGACAGGGGTGCTAGCCACACCAAAAGGAAGGCGCAAACATTGATAGATACCAAAACGATTATTCAAAACCAGAACTCACTGAGACTCTTCAACCACAGGAACCCATAGATACACTTCAGACAAATCAATTTTAGAAAAGTGCCGGTGGCCCAATCATTTCACCAACAGTTCCTCCTGTTGTGCGAAGGATATGTATACATGATACACTGCACAGTGACAGTAGTACTGAAGTCATCGAAGATGCAAAGTTTCCCCAATGGTTTTCAAACTGTAACCTATAGAGACGACCATTCACTAGCCATAACAGGATGCACCTCTCCTAGAGATTGGAGTCTGTCCAATTCTGCTTCCACTTGATCTTTCATGGTGACAGAAATAGTATGCACATGACAAAAATGAGGCCAAGCCATGTATTTTGAAGAAATATGAGCAGAAAAATTCACAGCACATCCTATATCTTCTGAAAACAAGTCTGAATACTCCTCATTCAGTGTTTCTGACTGAGAATGTGGTATCTGATTGGAAAAAGATGAACTGCATCACTGATGGAAAATCCAAATGCCTGAAATACGTCCATCCCAAACAAGTTCTGAACATCAGCATCAGCAACCACGAAAAATGCAAGGGAGTGAACCACTGACTAGTAGGAGGCAGGTGCAGTAAATTGTTGCAACAATGCAATGTACTGTTTTTTATAACAGACCAGCTTCAACATGACCAGTTTCAACAGCGGTGAGCCTAAACTCACACTGATTTGAGTGTTCAATAACACCAGTGCAGCACCTGTGTCGATCTGTAGACAGATCATATGGCAAAAAACACTTAACTCAATAAACAACTTGGAAGAAGTCCCAAGCATTGGAGTCACACAGTTTATGTCCATGTCCATATCCTGAACAACTGCCGATGAATGACACATGGAGGTGATGTGGCCTTTCTTCAGGCAAGCATTAAAAGTAGTCCACTGCTTAGGGTGCACTAAATGTTCATGCCAGACAAAGTAGAAAGAAGAAGATGGAAACTGAGAATGCTGATGCTGGTGTTATGGCAGTTGCGGCTCCTTTGCCCAGGCTTGGTCAGCTCAGTGCTGGCCTCACATGTATACCGTCACCACTGCCACTTCCTCACGCAAGCTATCTGTCGTCCTAGTGGGCATATCATGTGATACTACTGCCACATCACCCCACAGTCACAGGATATAACAGTGATTGACTGCAACAAGTGTTTATTATCTTCTGTATATTAAGTTATGAGTTCCTTGGAGGCTGTATTCGTATTGTAATGACATTCTGGTTAAAGGATTAGCAATAAATTTAGATTAAGAGTGATGATAACTCATGTGCAAATTCTGCATTGAATGAGACAGGGAAGAGGCCTATAGTGGACATTGCTTCATTGTTCAGTTTTAGAAATTTTATTTATATATATTATCCATTTTTGCAATTGTTCAGTAACCAAATGGCAGCATCATTAATTAATTGTCCTTTGTGAAGCAACATGTTAGACATGATTGAACACTAGTTTTCATGTTTATGTTGACTATTTTTGGGGCCTACTTCAATAACCAGGGTCAGATGCTAAACTTTCTAAACTGCTAGTCTTAGCATACATTAATGTTTTTGAAAATTGCAGTACAAAGATGGGCCCGTGTGACTGAAATGAACTTTATACTGCAGTTATGTACTTCTGAACTGCCAAATGATTAGAATTACATAATTGTAGATGACCTTTGAATTTAAGATTTTGATGTAGAATAAAGGCCAAACAATTATTGTACAGGTTGAGGAGTGTGATGGATGAACATCAGAAAGGAGACAGCAAAAGAAATTTAATTAAAACTTAGGATATATTATCATTGATGAAATACAGAAAGGGCTTTCCCCTGGGATGGAGCAGGTGGAGGTTCACTGCTAGTGCAGGAGTTTGGATAAAGAAATGAATGCAGTAGGGAATGGGAGAGGTGGTGGCTCATGTTCGTGTGGCAGGTGGCTGAGCCCCAATAAAAGACATGACCTTGAGCACAGGGCAGTGTTAACAGATAATATTTTGCATCTGGTGGCACATGGTGTTGTATACTGCAATCTCTCCCTGAGGCTGTGTCCATCACAGCTGACATTTGTCACCAACAACTGAGACATCTTTCAGTTGCAATGTAATAAAAATGGCCAACAGAACTGCAGCAAGTGTTGCTACTATATGTTACTGCACTCTGCTGATTTCACAAATAAAAGTGTCCAGGAGTTTGCTATTCTTATGGTCTTGTGCCCTAAAATGTTTACCTTTTCCACTCCTTATCGAATAACCATCAAGAAAATTCCTTTCTGGATGAAAATTCACTTCAAATCTGGCTCAGTGACATCTTTAACTCTGTACGAGTAGGTTTCTACTGCAGACATGGAATCCGTAAACTATCTGAGCATTGTCAGACTATTTTAGATGATGTTAGAGAATATATTGTGATGACTGATTTCTCTTTCATATTTACTCTTGTGTTCTGTATAGTAATGGAAAAATGCCACTGTACTAATACAACAGAATTGAACTTACCATGATGAAAGTCTATTTTAATTAAACATAAAGTAAGTGAGAATGCGTAATTGGCACGAATTAGTATGGTATTATACATTTTGGACTTCAGAACAGTATGTGTTTATGTGCTGGCCTGTGTCATAGCCAAGTAGTGTGGTTATGAAACATATGGGCTGGATGCCTAAATAATAATAATAATAATAATTTATTCAGTACAGCTAAAATTGTGTGTTTACAAAAACAAAAAATTATGTCAGCAGAAAAAGACTTTATCAAAGTATGCAGCAATACACGTTTTTCACCCTTGCGCTATGGAGTACTGGAAGTAGTGAGAAAACTTATGATGGAGAAGTTTTCTTAACATTTATGTACTGATTTTCGATTTGGTTACTTGTGATTCTGTCACAGAATAGCTAAAAAACTAACCTCCATTTAGAGTGGAACCCAGAGCCAATGCAGACTTCACTTTATAGCATAATCCTGTTTCTTCGGAGCTAGCAAAGAGCTGCGTCATTTGTCTCTCCCTTGTTGCCCTAGTCTGACTAAGACAAATAAGTTGCAACATAAATAGATGAGAAACTACAGTTTCAAAATGGAACAAGCTTCTTGGACAGAAAACTATAAATTTGTAACCCGATGTTGCATTTTAAGTGAAAAGTCACTCAGATTGTTGAATGGAAATGACAAGAAAATATTAAGGGAAGTTATCAGGATAAGTTTTTGCCATCCAGGAAGTAATTTGATGGTCTCAGTAGTGCCAAACATACTATGCATAGTTGGCATGTTTCATTTGTACTACCAGCAGGAAAAATATGTTTCCATACCAGATGTGCTTGTTGAGAGTGCTTGGTAGTGACTACTGTTTGCATCTCAAAGATGTGGCTGCTGATGGCTGGGATATTGAAAGTATAAGCCAAGGAGCTTTATTCATATTTCTGTGCTGAGGTTTAAGGAATAGTGTGTAGTTACTTATAATACTCAGTTGCACAGACTGCAAACTAATTATTAGAAATCAAAAGTGTCAAAATTATTTTTATTTTTCTGTCTTAAGTGTATTGAAAACTGATAAGTTAATTCACAAGACATGATCCAGATTTTGGAGCATCTCCATTGGTTATATTGTAAACATAATGAGTGGACAACGCATCTTTTGATCATTATTAATGTATAAAATGTTTTTCTTAAGAATGCTGTCATTGGCACTAACCCCAGCGCAGATGAACACAAATGAGAAGCGTACAACACAGTGTTGATTGCAAAATGTGAACATCCACAGGAAGACTTCATAAGATATTAATAACATAAAGTTCCAAATTACAAAAGTCTGCTGCACTAGTACCAGAGAAAGCCAGATCAGAAAGCTGTGAAGAAGTGAAACCAGCGTGTGTGTATAATGGAAGCTCAATTCCAGGTTCTGCTAACATGAAAGGACAAGCCGTTATCATCAGTATGTGCAACAAGGAACTCAAAACATTGACAGGAATATCTAGAATAAGTTATCCATAAGCAAAACTGTCAGTTGGCTTATAAATACTACAGGACCGACAAGTATCAGCTACTCATAATGATTACAATATAACTGCTACTCATGCTTTGTCAATAGAAGCGAAAAGTGCCTAAGTTCAAGGGTGCTCTTCAAATCATCCACATACACTGCAAGTTGTATGACATAATGCATTTTCCTGTTAGTAGACATAATTGTGTTGAGCAAAAACACACTGCATATAGGAGTGGACATGGTCCCCAAGGATACGTGCATACTTGTGTTGATCCATTGCACCTTCCAGAAAGACGAGATCACTCAGGGAATGCAACAAAAACATTCCCCATACTATAATGTTTCCGCCTCCAGCCTGAACCTTTCCAACAATCATTCCAGGGTGTTTGACATCTATTCTAAGGAGTATAAAACATGATTTGACTGAAAAGACAACCTGTTGCTATCCACTGCACAACCAGTGAGGTACTAGTGTGCAAATTCCAGCCTTCATCACTGACGAACAGCAATCAGCATGGGAGCGTGAACCACGCGCCTGCTGTGGAAGCCTATATGCAGTAAAGTCTGCCGAATGGTCAGTGAGGCGACACTGTTTGTAGCTCCTCGGTTCATCTGGACATTCAGTTGCTCAACAGCTGCACATCTATTCACCCATACACATCTCTGCAGCTATTGTTAACTCCTGTCATCTTCGGCCCTTGGTGCACCACAGTTGTCTCAGTACTGGTTTTGGATAGGGCCATTTTGCCTTGCACAGTATACTTTAACCATGTCAGCAGATGAACAGTTTACAAATATAGCCATTTTGGCATGGGCTAATCGAGCAGCAATTGACAGGGCAGCACTTCATGTCCTGTTGAACTTTGATGGACGGCAAGGTATGATACGATTGGTGTGATAACTATGGGTTACCACAGTCCTCCCCTCATGTTTAGGGTGCACACAAGCCAGTGTCACCCCAGCCTTTGTTGGATGCGTGTAAGCCAGTGTCACCCCAGCCTCCCTTCCTCATTGCACATGGCACGCTAGAACCCCAGAAAGGTAACATCCGTGTCCTCTTAGGTGTCATCGACAGGAGGGCACCACACTGCAAAAATGTCCCTGTTGCTTGTCCTGCATCAGAGTACAGGGCCTGAAGTAACAATGACAGTGAAGGACCCATCGTGGGTGGAGCGGCAGTAGACAATGGATGGGAACTTTGAGTAGGCATTGATGAGCACCTTCTTGGGAAGGGCTGGTGAAGTCAAAATGGATACACTCCCTGGACTGTGATGGCTCCAGCCAAGAGGAATAATGTTTCTGGGGAGTGGCCTGATGACTTGCACACAGCAATTAAATGTTCCATCTCATGGTCTATGCTGGGCCAATAGACATGGGGGTGGACCAAAAACTTCATGCATGAGGTGCCTCAATGATCCTGATGCAGGAAACTAAGAACGTTGTTCTGAAGAGATGTGGGAACAAACACACACGGAACAGCATTGTCTGTCGATGATGACAAAAGAACATCATCAATGCGAGAGTCTGTGTCTCAGCAAAAAATAATAGTGGATGGGATCTGCTGCACATGCCGGAGGCCACTCAGGCCACCCGTGCTGAAGATATTGGTGTGCTTGACAAAGAATGGAGTCACCGGCAATGGCTTGAATGATGTGAGAACTGCTAATCAGAAATCCATCCCTGTATGGCAAGCTTCCTCAGTGATGTAAGAACAAAGTAGTTCATCTTCATCAAAATTAGGGTTGGGTCCCATCGGCAAAGGCGAAAGAATATCTGCATTTGAATGTTGAGCCATAGAGGAGAAATGAATCCCATAATTGTACCTACACAGGGTTCAATGTTGCAGCCTATGAGCTGGCAAGTGTATCATAGGACTAAAAAGAGACTGTAATGGCTGGTGATTAGTTACCAAATGAAACATAACATGATCACTTGTGTTATAACACGCAAAATAGACAACACCAGTAAATAGATAAACACTTTAATATATAAATTCCTAAAGCATTCAATACGGAGAGTGTGTACATTGCCAGGTCAATGCCAAATTAACAAACAGAGATTCTTGAATGGAGTGAAGTTAGCTATTGCATGGAACATTACAAAATGATGATGAAAACACTCCACTCTAAGGTTAAATAGAGAAATATTAGATGTCTCCACATGGTGGCACTAGGCAATGTCTGTGCACACCAGTTGGAAGGCACAGCTGTCCGTACTGTCTGAAGGTGCTACCCCCTAGTGGCTGTGCTTTGTTGCTGTGCACAGGTGTGGCTGATCAAACAACAGATCTCTATGTAATGTATGTAACTATTGATGGCAGGGATATAGATTTGCTTTTATGTTATTTGATGCCACAATTTTAATACTGGTATTTAAAGTGTTATAAATAGCATTAAGATACATGAAGAGGAATTGAAATTGAAACTGACAGTGCATAAAAAATTACTTATCAGTAGTTCTTAGGGGTTGAAATATGACATTTTTCAAACACTTAACAGCTGTGGGGCACAACCTTCACTAAATATATTGTGTGATACAGTTAATAATAGGTGTATCAGTTGGTTCTGCAAGAAATTTGTCAATTGACTATAAGGAGTTGGTTAGTAGTAAATCATTCAAAATTGTCTTAAACTGTACTTTATTAGTTACTAAAATAGTATGGTTGGTCGGAAGCTATGAACATATGTCTTCCTGAGTATTTGACATATTTCTGGACAAAAATGAGTGGCTTTAAATAAGTGGTATGGCTGTTGGTCTTTCAGGCTACTTTGAACTTCTGCTATGTGCTGAAGACAGCAGACATAATCATTATGTCATCACAAGCCACACCTTCTTTATATGACATCATGCCGTCTTTTCCCTTCCACTTTCCCCTACCTACCTGCCTCCCTCCCCTGCCTCCTCTCCATCATCCAGAACCTAGTATTCTACCTGGCATTAAAACAAAACATCCAACACAACCTAGCATGTTACTGGCTACTAAAATGAAACAGCCTATCACAATGTTCAAAAATATCTGAATTTTTTTGAATCAGTTTCAGAAATATGTGTAATACTTGAGATGGGCCAAACCATTCTTTTCAGGGATCGTATCAGCACCATTCACTTACTGGAATGAACTAGCTCATTTCATGATTCACCACCCAATGTTCACTTACTAAAATAAATGAAAGAAACACAATTTCCCTTTCTAATTCTAAGTCACAGTACCTGTATTGGTACCTTATTTTGACATTTTTTGAAATAATATAATAAGATGACTAATAATTTTCTGTTATGTTCCTTGTAGATTTAAGATTTCCAAAAAGTCCTACATTTCTTCTTCAGTAAAAATCATCCACTTCTGAAATGTACCCTGTATCAGAACTATCTAATGTGTGTTCCATATCAAAAGTTTCAACCCTGGGAAAAATCATACAAAATAGGACACTGGAAGATACTGTAACATTTACCAGCTGCACAGACAATTTGCATGAAGATATATAATTTAAGATTTGTTAGTTTTGTCATCATAACTGGCAATGAATATACATGGTGAACATTAATAAAACTGACAAACTGCAGGGACAGATTTCTGACTAGAAATGGAGGAAAAAAGGTCGTATGAACATGTGTCTCAAAATGGATGGTGTGCACGCAAAGACAACAAATCATCCCAAAACACAGGACGGAGCTGCATCACTTCCACGTCACAGCAGATGTTCAAAGTGGCCTACATGGGATTACAGGTGGAAGGGATAGCAGTGGTTGTCCTGCAAGATACACATAATCATGCTTTGGCTTACATCATGTTGGTGGGTCACTTGCCTGGAGCTTGTACTAGGATTCTTCTCAGTATCCCATAGAACCTGATCTACCAGATCTGCTGTACGTGCAGTTCACTGCCTTTCTGCATGTTCCTCTGTCTGAAAGGACCCAGGACCACACTAAAACCCAAAAAAGGGTTTGAAATGTTGTTTTGGTATAGCCATGCTGCCTCTCGACCATTTTCATCTGCTTGGTCATACATAAATATCATCTTGGTTTGTTCCCAACATCAATACCAGACCATTCTGCTGCTTACAGATGCTTTGTCAGTCACACAGCCTGCAACATACAAGGAACAAAGGCACATGGTCAGAGGCACTGTCATTCATCAGCACCATCTACCATGGCAACAATGCATTTTCAGCCGTATGTTCACAGGACCATTTTTCTTCCATTTCCAACCAGGAATCATCCCTGCAGTTTGTCGGTTTTATTAATGTTCACCCTGTATTGTTTGCAGTGGCATGACCTCATGAACAAAGAAAATCATCATCTCTAGTGCCTCTTTCAATAAACTGAAGTTGTTTAGTATCATAATAAGCTACAATTCTACTCTTGTATTTTTCAGTGGAGCACCACATGGTAAGCCAAGTGAAGTAATGTAATGACCAGAATCTAGTCCATATGCTTTAAGATATAGACCACAAAAGCTTTTTTAAAAAAAAAAAAGTCAGTAAGCTGTAGTATATTACTTTTCAAATGTAAATCAGAATATTCTCCTTGTGTGCTACACTGGAATACATTTCAAACACTTCATGCTTTTTTGTACCAACCTTGTGTTATAGATTAACCTGTTAATAAACAATTAGACTTATCAATTTGAGGTAAATGATCTCCCAATAAAAATGATTCATTAGTCACATACTCATACAGAAAAATCACCTTCTGATTAATTAAATAAAACTTACAAGCATAATGAAAATATGTCCTCATTATCATGAGTTCTTCTCATTTCGTTTATTATACACACTTTTCAAAAAAAAAATTAAGTGAATCGATAAACTGGAAGTTTGTATTACATCCACTTTCATTGTGCATTATTGTGATACTCTTTGTAAATGATTTATACTTTTCCGTATATTGTGTCAGAAAAGAAATGCAACCTGGCTTCATTTTAACTTCTTTGTCACTGTCTGTCATGATTTCTTTACATGTGTTCATAATCAAGAAACAGCCATCATAATTGCTCAGATTGTGAATTACAACTGGCACTGTATAGTGAGACCTGCAGTTCACACTGCAGCTGGCATGTGCAGCCCCCCCCCCCCCCCCCCAAAATGCACAAGTGAAATGACAGTCGCTTCTATGTTTAACAATCTCTTTCTTAAACAGTTCATGGCAAATATTACAGACTTCTGTTGAGAAACTCAATAATTATTCTTCATGGCTTATTTCCAGCTATGATGTATGCAAACACACCTAATCAGAGTGTGAACCAGAGGTACTGCTATGACCGCAAGTAGAAGCTGGTTCTACCATACATTCCATATCAACATAAATCACAAACAGCAGCTTTAGCTTCTTGTTAAATCTGGTACATCTTACATACTCATTCCTACCACTGGGCATTATACCACTGACTGGTTTAAACAGTGCACAGTCAACTGAGTGTGTATCCAGTTTGTGTTTGGAGTGAAAATAACATAACCAGCACTTACAAATTTCACTTGTATGCTTATAAACAGTAATATTACTACTTGCCAGTCTTGAAAAGTTTTTCGCACAGTAAAAATGGTATGTTTTTGTATTAGCAACTTGCATCATAAATAATTTTACATGTTTGTCACAATGGTGCTTTATGACATATAACAGAACAAATAGAAATTCTGTTTGATCTCTCCTGTCTTCCATGATCATCTCTTCATAATCAGATAACTGTATGTCATAGATGTTAACAGAGGTACCCTCGTTCCACTTTTTGAAAATGTAAACATGCTCCAACTCTGCAGGAAATGGTATGTTAGCAATGTTTCATTTCTTTTTTTTTTATTTTTTTTATTTTATTTTTGCATGTGGCCAATATTTCGACTCACATTGTGCATCCTTATTTACAGGATATATAAAGCTGCTAGAACTGACCACTTTTCCTTTGAATGAGCATTTATTACTGCATGTTTATCTGCTACCATTTTTTGCAGTTTCATATATAGTCCTACAAAAAGCTGAACTATTTCTTTCAACACCCAGTGAGAATCTCTCTTCTCAAATGTCTACAGTTTCTTCAATAGCTTACAAATAACATTAGTTGCATACCAATCATCACTAAATTTGAACAACATTAAACTCTCATCCTTTGTATTGAGTTACATTTGCTTTACTTCATCTGACTTGAGCAAGAGAAAGTTGCAAACTGCTAAAAACTGATTTTAAGAGGCTGGTTAATTTGATGTGCTCTTTTCTTAAAGATATAAGCACTGACATCCAAGAAGTGTGTAGGATCCTTAAACCCAGACCGGTGAACTATCACACCTGCACATATTTGTCTTTTTAATGCACATTTAGCAGTAACCCATTTAATATAATTGGTTGGACGTAATTAAATGTGTTTTGGAGATGGATCACCCATAGTAGTGAACTGGACAGTTCACTAACACAAATTGACAAATTATTAGGTTAGTCCCAAAGCCAGTGATGACCACAATATTCAGCCCACTGAGCGACTTTCCTGTTGGCCTTTGTTTCTCAACCACTACTCTGACTGGGTTATAGTCAGCAGCTGCTGCAGCTCTTTGACTACTGCTCTGATCAGGTACTGGTACTAGACGACAGTTGCTTTCGATGTTGCAAAACTGAATGTGAAAAGCATCCATGAGTTACAGCAAGGAATCAGTAGGTGAAAGATGTAAGAATCTTAATAGTACGTCAGACTTACTTTTATTTTCTGGAGAGTTGTGCTGCTGCTCTCTCTCCCCCTCCATCTACCCCTCTCCCCACCCTCCATCTCCCTCCCTCTCTCTCTCTCTCTCTCTGTCTGTCTCTCTCTCTCTCTCTCTCCCCCCCCCCTCTCCCCCCCCCCCCCCCACCCCCCACCACACCCTTGTTCTCTTTCTCCAGCTGCCTGAAGATTTTGCAACACTGAATGAGAAAAAAAAGCATGCATCAGTTACAGTAAGTAATCAATAGTTGTAGGATGTAATATTGTTAATAATACAATGAATAGTCCAGGTTGAAATATGGAAAGGATGGATTGGTACTAACCATAAAGATGACACATTGAGTTGCAGACAGGAACAATGAAAAGACGGATACACATTAAGCTTTTAACAAAGGTGTCATCAGAAAAGAGAAAAGAATACACACACATTCAAACAAGGTACAACTTCACACACACACACACACACACACACACACACACACATACACACGCCCACTATCTCTGGCTGCTCAGGCCAGACCCAACTTGAGCAGCCAGAGATAGCAGTCATGTGTGTAGGTGGTGTGCTTGCATCTGTGAATGTATGTTTCTCTTTTCTCATGAAGGCCTTGGCCAAAAGCTTAATGTATAACAGTCTTTTGGCTGTGCCCATCTGCAACTCAACAAGTCATTTTAATGGTGAGTAGCAGTAATTGTTGTTAAGATTATAAACTGGAAAGTATATTGCAAATGAATGGGTCCAAAGGAAAGGTTCACCAAAATGATCGAAAAGACTGAGGAATTACTTCTAAGGAACAGTTGTTCACCATTCACTTTGGTCCCAGTTGGTGTTGTTCCTGAGAAGTATCATTCACTATTCATTGTGGTCACCATTGGTCTCATACCTAGTAATGGTCATTCACAGTTCACTTTGACAGGTCTCATTCCCACCTCAGTCTAGTTCCTCTCCTTGTTCCTGCCTCAGTCTCATTTGGCTGGGTTTCTTCTTTTTTGTGCTGTCACTCATTACAGTTCAACTTTTTTATAATTACATAACTTATATAAAAATTAAGTTGTATGTAACACATACATATTTTTCAGGACAAAAAAAGAGAAATCTGCATATCTCTTCATCATTTTGGTCAATTGTAGAACAAGACAAGTTGTTTTTTGTTTGACCATGGAAAATGAGCTGCTATTTGTTTTTATTCATAGACTTTTGAAATTTCATCTGCTTGATTTAACAGTTTTTAAGATAACTTTTAATAATTTTTTAATTGTAATGTAAGAAGGTTTACATAACACTTATGATTTTCTCATTTCTTCCAAAAATAAAACAGGACACTTAGGGAGGCTCCTATTTTTCAGGTTTGTGTTTCTTTGTGTTACCCTGTAGTTTCATTTCTCTGCACAAACAGATGAGTTGTGGGTGGTTCCAGCTCAGTTAGAAAAGGGGAAGTGGTGCCTTTCCATTTAAAAAATTGTAGAATGACATAAGATCATATTTACTTTTTATCTCAAAAACTATTGTTTAGAAGTAGTTCTTTAATTAAATATTTTTTTACTTTCAGTTTATTTACTAATACCATATTGCTGCATTAACTTCAATAATACTACTCATAAACCTACTATTTACTAAGTGTGTGAGGCAAATATGACAAGAAAATCATATTTTATTTTAAGCATACTTATATTTCGGTAAAGTCTCTTTCTTGCCCTGAAACCTTATGGGAATACTCAAACACAACCTGAATTTCATATAGCTTCTCTCTCTCTCTCTCTCTCTCTCTCTCTCTCTCTCTCTCTCTCCCTCTCTCCCCCTCCCCCCCCCCTCCCCTGCCCCCCTCCCCTCACTCTCTCAGCTGGATAATTTACAACTTTTAGTTTAGTAACTAGGTGTAGAACAATGATGACATCTTCATTTTCATGCCACTGTGAAGAATCTTTCTTAGGGAACTTGTCACTCAAATCAAATCTGTTTGGAGACACTCTTACTGTACTAAAAATGAACTGTTCAATCCTGTTAGTCACAATTTTAGGGATTTGATTGAATGCTAGTTGAGTCTTGTATATTTTCATCTGTTGGTTCTGCTTCACAATTCAGTGTAGTTTTGATTTGGATTCAGAAGGTTAAAGTGACAGAAAAGGGAACACGCATGATTTTCAGTTTTTGTAAAGCCACACAGGAATATCACTATTGACATCCTTATACACAGTGCACACCCCTACACAAAGTTTTGAAAGAATTCTGAAATCCAAATATGGTACTTAGGCTTCTGAAGTGCACCGGAACCAGCTTCAAATTACATACTCATAAGGAAAATGCAAACAGAACAAGTTGCAATCTTTTCTTGTGGCCATAATTCAGAGTCATCATGGAACAAACATTTTCCATATATAAATGGCTTTTGCAATCCACCTGGCATGATGTATCCCCAAGGAGCATGTAAAGATGTTACATGAGATGTTTCTTTGAGAAGAGAGTTTGCAGTTGATTAAAAAATATCAATATTATCCTCTTATACAGTATGATTATAATTTAAGTTCCAGTTTCAAAAGAACCGCTGCTCAGAATGACATCAAATTTGGTCAGAATTTTATCAAAGATGTGGAAACATGACAAAAACAAACACAGAAAAAAAACACTTTTCCCACTACATTGCACTGTAAGCATCATAATGTAAATGGATTTGATTACAAATGATAGATGAATCCCAGTACAATAGCTTTGGTGTAAGTTGCACATTAACCCCACCATACTGTTGCGATGTGTGTGACTGCACAAGTTTGGCATCCAATAACTGTGGCACTGTTAGTTAGATAAACTCATCCACCGTGGCAAGATCATACCACATTGGATGGGAAAAGTCAGTTTTTAATCACCCTGAGGCCAAAAACCTTGTAAAAAGAAACAATGACATTGGTTTTCAATTCTCCTGTGGACAACAACTACATAAAAAGTAACAAAGAAATTTTTTAACCATTGTGAGACTGCCACAAGACATAGTCAGTATACTGTCCACCATTTTCTGTCACAAGCTGCAATCAAAAAACAGCATTTTTCACAACAGATTGGAATGTCTTGTGGGTCACATTCAAAATGTGTTGCAAAATGCATGCCTTCAGTTCAGCTATGTTTGTAATCAGAGCACTGAATACAGCATCTTTTAGATAATCACACAGCCAGAAATCACACGGATTATGATTAGGTCATCTGAATGCCCAGGCTGTAGGGAAATGACAACTGATAATTCTAGCATTTCAAAAATGCCTCTGCGGGAGCTGCTTCACTGACTGTGCAATGTAGAGAGGAGTGTCTTCTTGCATAAAGCTGATCCTACCCACACATCTATGCTGTTGAAAGGTTGACTCTCATTTACCAGTGACAGTAAAGGAAACAGGATCTGCAGAACCCATCTCCTTAAAAAAAAAAAAAAAAAAAAAAAAAAAAAAAAAAAAAAAAAAAAAAATGTGCGAGCAGATGTTCTATTACTCATATTCTTCAGTTATGTGTATTGACATGACTTTGGAGATGGAAATGGGCTTTGTCTGTACACAGAATGTTCCATGGCCATTTATTATCCACTTCCATGTGAGCAAGAAATTGTAGAGCAAATACTTGTTTTACTGACAGGCCAGCATGAAGCAACTCCTGAATATAGGTAGTTTCATAGGCCAGCAATGCCATGTGTTTTGTATAATTTTATGCACTGTGCTCACAGCCATGTCCAAAGTTCAGGCAATCCCATGCACTGCGTTTTTGCACACCACCACTCTACCCCTCCGGCACCACTGTGGCCACATCTTGTACTGACGTTGGATCAGTTGTTTTCCTCCCTCTGCCACATTGCACTTCAAAAGAACCTGAACTTCAAAATAATGTGCACTTCAAAAGAACATGTCTTTCCAAATTTCATAATCATTTTCTCCAGACCCTTGGGAGACATCAGACCTTGTGGACTAGCTTTGCCAGCAGGACACAGTCCTGCATTGACACAGTCATGCTGAGCATCTCAAATGCAGTCTGAGAAACAACTATGTACCCCATGTCTTTTATTTTACATATTCTGCCACTTACAGCACCAGCTAGTTGTAAAATTTTCATAAATTTTTCCCACTAGAACTTTCTGTTGAAATTTGACATCATTCTGAGGAGTGGTTCTTTATGTACTGTGTGTTGAAACTGGAATTCTAATTATAATCACCATAATCTTATACCTCAGAGGTAAATGCAAGAGACCATTTTCCAAAACATTTTCAACAAAACACACATTTCTCTAAAAGTAATTGTATTTTGTGCTGTTGTGGGCGAAACTAATGATTTAAGTAAAAAGCCTTTCAGTGTAAGTTTCGTGGACACATTTGCCTACATTTTTCCATAATAAGTTAAATGACTGAAATACGCATAAAATTATCAGCATTGTCTAATAGTGAGCTTTTCTTTTCAAAACATTTGTGTTGAAATTAATATTTAATGAATTTATTGAAGTGTTGAATTTCATGTTTCTTTCACTCTCATCTGTTAATAGCTACCTGTGCCTACTCAGAAGTTCTCTTTAACAAATGACTTATAACTGGTTCCAGGCATGAACCTAGGGGCCCCTTTCAGATGATGATTGATCAAAAACTGGTTATCTTCCTCAATTGTAAAGCTCTTCAAAGCAGTGATGTGCGCTATGTCATGAAGGTTTTGGAAAAAAGTCTTCTTTCTTTTCACTTATGAAGTTCTGATTACCTCCCAGCATATTTATAGAATTAGTGCCATTGCTGATACAAAGCTTCTAATTTTAGTACACAAGTATATATTGTCATTGTTATTGTTGTTGTTGTGATCGTCAGTCCAGAGACAGGTTTGATGCAGCTCTCCACTCCATGCTATCCTGTCCTGTGCAAGCCTCTTCATCTCTAAGTAACTACTGCAATCTACATCCCTCTGAATCTCCTTACTGTATTCATCTCTTGGTCTCCCCCTATGATTTTAACCCCCCACACTTCCCGCCAGTATTAAATTGGTGATCCTTTGATGCCACAGACTGTGTCCTACCAACCTATCCCTTCTTTAGTCAGGTAGTATCACAATTTTCTCTTCTCCCCAATTACGTTCAGTACCTCCTCATTAGTTACATGACCTATCAATCTAATTTTCAGCATTATTCTATAGCACCACATTTCAAAAGTTTCTATTCTTTTCTTGTCTAAACTGTTTATCGCCCATGCTTCATTTCCATAAATGGCTACCTTCTAAAAGGACTTCGTAACACTTAACTCTATACTTCTTGAATATCTCTTCTTCATAAATGCTTTTCTTGCCATTGCCAGTCTACAGTTTATATCCTCTCTACTTTGGCCCTCATCAGTTATTTTGCCACCCAAATAGCAAAACTACCCCTTAAAGTGTCTTGTTTCCTAATCTAATTACTTTAACATCACTTAATTTAATTTAACTACATTCCATTATCCTTGTTTTGCTGTTGTTGATGTTCATCTTATATCCTCCTTTCAAGAAACTGTCCATTCTATTTGGCTGCCCTTCGATGTCCTTTGCGATCTCTGACAGAATTACAATTTTATCGGCAAACCTCAGAGTTCTTATGTCTTCTCCCTGGACTTTAATTCCTACTCCAAATTTTTCTTTTGTTTCCTTTAGTGCTTGCTCAATATACAGATTGAGTAACATCAGGGATAGCCTAAAACCCTGTCTCACTCCCTTCTCAACTACTGCTTCATTTTTGTGCCCCCTCAACTGTTATAACTGCCATCTGGTTTCTGCCTCACGTGTTCGTACATTTCTCCGGAATCCAAACTGATCTTCCCCGAGGTCAGCTTCTACCAGTTTTTCCATTCTTCTGTAAAGGATTCATGTTAGTATTTTGTAGCCGTGACTTATTAAACTGATAGTTCAGTAATTTTCACACCTATCAGCACCAGCTTTCTTTGGAATTGGGATTATTATATTCTTCTTGAAGTCAGAGGGTATTTCACCTGTCTCATACATCTTGCTCACCAGATGGAAGAGTTTAGTCATGGCTGGGTCTCCCAAGGCTATCAGTAGCTCTAACAGAATGTTGTCTATTCCCGGAGCATTGTTTTGACTCAAGTCTTTCAGTGCATTGTCAAATTCTTCATGCAGTATCATATCTCCTCCTCATCTGCTGAACTCGTTGGCATATAAACTTGTACTACTGTAGTGGGTGTGGGCTACAATAATGCACTCACTATGCTGTTCATAGTAGCTTATATGTGTCCCTATTTTTTTACTCGTTATTAAACCTACTCCTGCATTACCCCTATTTGATTTTGTATTTATAACCCTCTATTCACCTAACCAGAAGTCCTGTTCCTCCTGTCATTGAACTTCACTAATTCCCACTATATCTACCTTTAACCTATCCATTTCCCTTTTTAAATTTTCTAACCTACCTGCCCGATTAAGGAATCTGACAGTCCATGCTACGATCCGAAGAATGCCAGTTTTGCTTCTCCTGATAATAACATCGTTCTGAGTAGTCCCCGCCTGGAGATCCGAATGGGGGACTATTTTACCTCCAGAATATTATACCCAAGAGGACGCCATCATCATTTAACCATACAGTAGAGCTGCATGCCCTCGTGAAAAATTATAGCTGTAGTTTCCCCTTGCTTTCGGCCCTTTGCAGTACCAGCACAGTGAGGCTGTTTTGGTTGATTTTACAAAGCCAGATCATCCAGACTGTTGTCCCCGCAACTACTGGGAAGACTGCTGCCCTTCTTCAGGAACCACACATTTGTCTGGTCTCTTAACAGATACCCCTCCATTGTTGTTGCACCCACGGTACGGCTATCTGTATTGCTGAGGGATGCGAGCCTCCTCACCAACAGCAGGGTCCATGGTTCATGGGTTCATGGGGGGGGGGGGGGAGAGAGTATTATGAACTGAAAACAAAGACACTGTATTTGCTATGATCACAAGCTTCTCGCAAAAGAGAATGACTGTGGTGGTGGTCCGTGCTGGGTCATAAACATGTTCCATAAGTACTTACATTCAGCCTGCTCTGACCTCTCACTTCCTGGCCTGTGGTCACTGACTTGTCATGCCAGCGTGTTAATGTGATACTTTCTAAGAATTCATTCAGCTAAGGAAATCAAAGTAAACAACTTGTCCACATAAAGCAATCAATACTTGATATTTTTTCTGGAAATTTATCTAAAATCCATATAGCATGTGCAGTTAGGTAAAAAAGGAATGATGGGCAAGGAAAAATGAATGATTGCCAAAAAGGAATATCACCAGTGAACTAGTCCCCAAAGATGAACGAGTACACGCATCTCTATCATATGCACATCCTGGAAGGTAAATGTTGAACAATGTTGATATTCAGAATTGTCCAGCATCGATAACATCCAACTCCAAGTGACAGCCCTGCTTTTATAACACAACTTCCTGCAGAATCAGCAGGTGGCGAGGGTGTCGGCACATGCGCATTCAAGGAATTGTCATATTTTCCTTGAATACACATGTGAAACAGCTGATCATCAAGTTCCAAATAGCTCTGGCTAGTTCCATGTTGTTCCAACAAGCAAAAGTGATTAGCTAGTAAGTTGTGATAAGACATGTCTTTTTGACATCTGCATCATATTTAGCTGAATCAGCTCGAATGCTTGTGCACTTACACATTTCAAGAATCAAGAATTTTATTCACCATAGATCATTTTACAGTGATATTGGCTTTATCATACAGGATGTACTAGTACATACAGAATAATAAAATAAACAAGTGTCAGTACATTATAGAATACATTTCAAGCATGGCAGTGTACCAAATTACACCAGGATAGCTTCTAAAAGTTAATGCAATAAGCTATACTGTAATCTAATGTAATATACTATTATATTGTTTATTGTATACACTATGTAATTACACACGATTAACCACAGCACACAATAATATGTTTACTACAGACAACCTTTAAATGCTAATATCCTCCTCAGGCATCTCAAAGAATTCTTTAATGTCATAGAATGGATGATCTGAAAGCCAGCTGTACCACTTAATTAAAAAAAAAATTATAATCATAGACTGAACATGAATTGGCAGTTTATTGGACATTTTGAGTGGGTTAACTTTGTGGGAATTTCCTGTTCTTGCTAATCTTTCGCATGGTATGTCTAAATTACTCTTAGCCCTGGTGTTGTGTTCATGTATTTCCCCTCTGGCAATAAATTCTGAAATATTATTATTAATGTAGAGTACAGACACATAGATGTATAAATTTATAATTGTGAGTATTCTGAGTCTGGAAAAAAGAGGAAGACAGTTCTTGATGTTAGGGGAGTGCCCCTATATAATCAGACCATGTGAAATATGTGACTGGAATAGCCCAAAGTATGTCACCCTAAGGTACTCTAAGCTCACTACCTCCCTTAGTTTCAAGATAAGGTATGCCACCCGAGATATTTTTTCACATATGTGATTGACATGTTCCTCCCAATAGAGTTTAGAGTCAATGTGAATAGCTGAGCGTTTTACTGACTTATTGCCTACTTCGTTTGATGTTCCCATTAAAAGTTGTTGGGCTTTATCAGGATTGCACAGGAGCTTATTGGCTGCAAACCAGTCCAGGGCCTTATCAAGTGTTTCTTTTGTTATTTTATTCAGATCTGAAATGTTCTGATGTGTGGTAAGTAGTGTTGTATCATCAGCATAACACATGACAGGGTGGGCTATGTTTTTAGGTAAATCATTAATAGCTACAATGAAGAAGAAGGGTCCAAGGATAGACCCTTGTGGTACACCTGTGCTGATTTCCATTACGCAAGAATTTACATTTCTGACTGAAACAAATTGTTTTCGGTTACTTAAATAAGAATTTATCACAGCTAAAGTGCTCCCTCTCACCTCATAAAACTCTAGTTTCCCCAGTAGTACGTTAACAGAAATGCAATCGAAAGCTTTGCTTAGGTACCGGTGCTTACGCATTTCAAGGAACGGGAAGCATAAGATCAAAGGCAGGTTTGTCCTTGAGATATGCACATACAAGGAAAATATAATACATCTTCATCTATACTTCACAAACCACCTTATGGTTTGTTGCAGAGGGTACTTTGTATATCACTGTCAGAATTTCAAATGCTTGTCACCTCCTCGCCTCTGAACTTTGTGGTTACATTGACTGGCTTTATAGCAATAACTATAATTTTGCAGTGAAAATTACCTACCTATTTTGTTAACACTGCTGATAAGTGAGTCCTGCACTCTGATAGCAGAATTAGATTGCCAGCCAGCTGTGGAGCTATTGTTCTCCATCGCCAGCCAAGCAAGCAGTCATTGCTGTGCATTTTCTTTTCAGATCCTATACTTTTATCCCCACATGTAACTATAATTTTGTTGTAGGTATTAACCACTCAACAAAGTTATTCAATCTGTGTCTGACAACTTTTCGAGGTAATTGGATGTGAATGTTGTCTTTATTAAAGCATTATATGGCTTTACTTTATGCTACTGTCATTTAATGTGCCACTAAAACATGACAAGGAGTTGTGTAATCTGTAATGTCTGTGAGAAATGTTGTCAACTAGTTATCAGATTAATTAAATTTATGGAAAATGGTTATAACGTCTTGTGAAAACATTAAAGCCATTTGCAGACGTACAAATCTAAAATGCACAAAAGTGTATAATTTTTAAAAGCAGCTATTTTGAGAAATAATAAAATGGAATATGATGAGCAACTGCCTCATACAAATATTCATAAGTTTAGACAGTACCATCCCAAGCAATTCTTCCACTCTTGAATAGCACGTGGGAAATCTTTCCATGTGAGCTCTGGCTTTTCTTATCAGAAATAAAATGTTTTCACATTTGAAGGAGAAAGTTGATGATTGAAATTTCATGAAAAGATCTCATCACAAGAAAAGGCCTTTTGTTTTAATGATTGTCCCCCAAATCACTTGTCATATCTGTGACTTTCTCTCCCTCTCTCTGTATCTCTACCTCTAATCTATTCATCTATCTATCTATCTATCTATGGAATGTTTCCCTCTATTATATCCATATCTATCTATCTTGTGATAGTGGAAAACTAGCTGCACTTTGTTGAACTTTTTGTGAATTCTATCTGATAAAGATCCCATACCATGCAGTAATACTTCAGAAGAGGATTGACAGACATAGAAGAGGCAACCTCTTCAGTATATATCTTGCACATTCTGAGTGTTCTGCCAATATAACATAGTCTTTGATTTGCGTATTCCACAAAAATTTTTAAATGATGGTTCCAGTTTAAGATATTCATAATTGTAATCTGTCAGTATTTAGTTGAAATATAAGCTTAAAATTTGTGTAATTTATCATGTAACTAAAATCTTTTAGTATGGTACACACTGGAGGACCTTCCACTTTTTATTGTCCAGAATTAACTGTCACTTTTTGCACGATAGAGGTATCTTGTCAAAATCATTTTGTAATTCATTTTCACTGTCTGATTACTAGACTGTGGATAACAGCATCATCTGCAAATGATCTATGAGTACTGTTCAGATTGTCTCTTACTTGATTTATATAGATTGAGAACACCTGAATAACTACAACACTTCACTGGAGAACTCCAGATATAATTTCTGTTTCACTTGATGACTTCTCATCAGTTACTAACAACTGTGACCTTTCTGACAGGAGGTCATGAACGCAGTTACACAACTGAGGCAGTACTCCATAGAGAGGTAATTTGATTACAAGATAATACAGTAACTGAAAATAACATATACAAAAGGCAGAGACTTCATAAGATACATCTTATCTTTCTGTGGAGAAATAGGCAATGGAAATGCAATAAGAAAATACCATATCATAACATACTGCTTTGAAGGCTGTGTAGTTTGGAGAGTGAAATTATACATATAAGCTCAGCAAAAGCAACTGCTGGAACATGTACACTAAGTAATATGCTTGGCTTTGAGCAGGCGACCAGCCTCAGTGGTATTGAAACATGCATATCTGTGTGTGTGGGGGAGGGGGGGGCCCACATGCAGTAAGTGTCTGAGAATGCTACTTTTACCTTTAGCTCTTTGCTGATGGGCTTAGGATTTCGTCTCTGTTCCAGTGCTTGAAGGTTTATTCTTGACATCAGGGAAATTTAGTTGGATTTTACTTGGGAAGCTGTGTGTATTATGGGAGATTTTCACAGAGTGTGTGTCATTGCAGAGAAATGAGAGGTTTTGTGAGAGGTGATGTGACTCTGGCAAAAGTCAGTTAATTCCTAACAAAACCACTGATAGACTGAAAGAGCAAAATGTTGAGTCATGTCATGAGTTGCTCAGAAGTTACTATGCCTTCAAGTTTGTTGCACACGCTCTTGGAAGGTTCTTAAATTTTCAGAGGGACATGAGATGGTAGTAACTTGCAACATTTGTAGGAATTGTGGTTGTATTTCAATTTTCTGAAGGGGAGGTTTAAGGTTTTTTTTTTTTTTTTTCAAAGTTATCCTTGTCTAGTGACAAACAATGCAATGTTATTATTATTCCATGGCACTCTTGGATTAGATTGTCAGCCTAATAGATGGGAGGAGGAAGTATTCAACTAATAAGATTTGTTAAAATGAAACTGAAGTGCGTAGTTTTGTGTGTCAGACTCTCATACTTTTGAACTCTTATCCTCAGCCTTTTTTCTGGTGGCCAGAAGACATTTCTAGAGACTAGCTTTTGAGGCTAAGAACAGAGGATGCAGGATCTCCGTGACATGCTGTTGATCCACCAGTGTTCCGTTAGTTACTTCCAGCCATGACCTGAGGTCATAACTGATTTCTTTCTGCACCATGATGTCAGGAGTGACACTACTGTGCCCCTCTGAAAAATTGGATGAGTTGAACATCTCTCCAGGTTGCCAACATTCTTGCTAACAAAGACCCTCTGAGACAGTGCAGAACCATGAGTGATTGCTGAACAGAATGCAGTACCATGCATCAGGAGTCCATGCTTACCGCTAATGCCCCCACTCCAAACTCAGCCATCTGTGTAGTGATATTAATGGCAATTCCCTAATCTCACTGCTGCTACTATCTGACCATTGGTGTGAGATGATACAGAATGTTGCAGAGTGTCCATTACCTGTTCTTGGATAGCAGGTGCTGGTGTGAGAGGGTTAGGCTGCACTTGATGTGTATTACTGTGATCCTCCCATGTGGTGTTCAGACATGGTTGGCGGTAATCTTGGTGAGTATGCATTTCCTCATGTCCCCATGCAGTTTGGTATCAGGCCTCTGTCACTTCAGCATACCTCATAAATCTGTATATTCCATGATTTGAGATCCATAGTGAGGCTCCTTTCAAACTCAGTCTGGCACTGGTAATGCCGTCTCATATAAGTGTGCAGCATTTCCATGTGTTTCACAGTGATCACTCAGCACATGATGATGTTCATGTCTCTTATATATACTACCAGGCCTAGTAACAACACTAAATCTAAATAATACTAATGCTCTCCAGTGAACATTGTATATGTCACATAGAATTGCAGCTCTAATCATTCACATATCTGCTGAGGGCATGTAGGTGTACTATGTTACATTGATATCCAACCATGTCTAGTGGGCACTATATATATTTTTTTTTATTTCTGTCAGGCAGTCTGTTTAATAGTCAAACTCTTCCACTGGACTCTGCTGCCACAACCCTAGAAACAGCCAATCAAGTACCCCTAAATGGTTTATAACTATTGCCAAGGATACCCAAATGAAGTGGCTACATGCTATTTACTTTCTGGTAAGTCTGTGAAGTGCAAAATGTTGTCACATCAACAAAACAGCACAATAACCTCCAATATAATGGCTGTTCACCACACTTCATGAGTGGGGCAAACAAAAGACTATCTAAGTGTGTTGCAGGTAATTTATGAAATAAGTTATGGAAATGCTGTGTTTGTATCAGGATGTTCATGTTATTTTGTCCAATTCGTATATTTTATCCAGTATGTATAATGCATGTTTATGCTCATGAAGAGAACAATGGTTTTTGTTTTATAAATTAACCTAAGTCTGAGAGAGGCTTTGCTTCAGTTCATTTTCTGAAGTAATGAATTTTTTAAATATTTCATATTCTCCCAATTTTCCAGAGAGAGAGGCAATACCATGATTAAGACAGTAAATTTGTAAAACTTCCTGGCAGATTAATACTATGTGCCAGACCTTGACTCAAACTCGGGACCTTTGCCTTTCGCGGGCAAGTGCTCTACTATCTGAGCTACCTAAGCACAAATTTGTACTTAAAGGACTTGGTTCAATTCCCTGTCTTTCAATACAACTTAAGTTTTCCATGGCCAATACTGGGAATGATCTGTTAATTAGGATATACTCACTTTTCTCCCCCAGCATTCATCTCTCATGATGCTGATCTTGATGGAGTGCTAAACACTTCCTTGCCAATTTGATAATGTGTAGAATATAGTTTACACAATTTATATATACCTTCACAATAAAAATTTCATGTCACAGAACTGATTCATCTTCTTGATTATTAATTTTACAAATGTTAAATACATCCCAAAGAATGCAATAAGTTTGCTTGTACTTAAGTTGAGTAAAAATTTTCTGTTTCTGACATTTTATGTTAAACTTTTGTATGTATTGATATAAACGTTCTCTTCTCTTCTTCTTTTACAGACCTGTACAGTCAAGTCAGATACGAACAAATTATCGTAATGAATTTTCTCATGCTTTGGAGCCTTGGGTGGGGAAAGGTGCTTCTGGTACACAACAGCAGCAACATTCACAACACCAAGAAACATCAGGAGAAGGTAGTGCAACCATTATGCATGTCTGCTTATCACACAGTATTATCATGTATACGAAAAGCTCAAATTAATATTTCACAAAAGCTTTGAGTACCATTTGCATCTTCTTGAAATAAGGAATATAATACCCACAGCATTTCCTACATTCTCAGATTGATATTACACTATCCGTCTAACCTGTATACAAAAATTGTCCATCCTGACACCATTTCTGGTTTCAGCCTCAGCTAATTATTCATGCCTCACTAACTCCTCCTAATTAATTTATGTGATGGATATTTCTTAAGCTATCTAAGTGAGAGTTACCTGGATTAGTAGTCATGTCATCAGTAAACTCCTTTACAGCTGATTAATTTTTTGGTATTGGTTTCACAGTTTCATTCTTCTTAACGATAACATTTTTTTCCTGGGCCTGTAAATACGTTTATTGTCCACATTTGCAATTTTGACTCTTAAGCCATTTTCAACTGGATGCTGCCATACCACACCCTAATTAAACTTATGTCTAAATGCATACATGCAACAGCACAGCACAGCTTTTGAAATACATTTTTCTGGTGTTTGGAATCAGTGAGTGGAATAAATAAAGAAATGCAGTTAGTGTTAAAGAAAATACTAGCTCACTCAAAAAAATTGATGAAGATTCATGCAATAAGGAGGAGGGAGATATAGAAGTGCATTGTAATGATTTCTAATAGATGCTATTCAGATTATTAAGTTTCAGGTAAGATGATACAGTTCTATTTCTTATGACCATCATTGCTAAAAAGAATACTGTGTTAAATGTATGATGCAAGACTGTCACCTGTGAAAAATCACATTTCAGGTTGATAGGGATATGCAGGATGTACTGAATGGAGAATATATCCAAATTGAAAACCCAAATCATCATAAGAAAATATAAGTATGACATAAGGGTTTAATGTTCAAGGCAGAATATTTTGTCTGAGAGCACAAGCTGAATTCTAATGTTGTGATAACTGAATAGCTACACTGAAGAGCCAAAGAAATTGCCTAATATTGTGTTGGGCCCACAAGAGCACACAGAAGTGTCACAATGCGATGTGGCATGGATTCAACTAATGTCTGAAGTAGTGCTGGAGAGAATTGACACCATGATTCCTGCCGGGCTGTCCCTAAATACGTGAGAGTACGATATCTTCTAAACAGCACGTTGCAGGCATCACATATATGCTCAATAATGTTCATATCTGGGGAGTTTGGTAGCCAGTGGAAGTGTTTAAAATCAGAAGAGTGTTCCTGGAGCCATTCTGTAGCAATTCCAGACATGTTGGGTGTCGCATTATCCTGCTGGAATTTCCCAAGTCTGTCGGAATACACAATGGACATGAATGGATGCAGGTGATCAGACAGGATGCTTATGTACATATCACTTCTCAGAGCCATATCTAAACGTACCAGGGGTCCTATATCACTCCAACTGAACATGTCCCACACCATTACAGAGCCTCCACCAGACTGAACAGTCTCCTGTTGACTACAGGGGCCATGGCTTCATGAGGTTGTCTCCACACCCGTACACATCCTTCCACTTGACAGAATTTTAAACAAGGCTCATCTGACCAGGCAACATGTTTCCAGTCATCAGTAGTCCAATTTTGAAGTTGACAGTCCCAGGCGAGCGTAAAGCTTTGTGTCATGCACTCGTCAAGAGTACACGAGTGGGCCTTTGACTCTGAAAGCCCATATCGATGATGTTTCATTGAATGATTCACACATTGACACTTGTTGATAGCCTAGCATTAAAATCTGCAGCAATTTGCAGAAGAGTTGCACTTCTGTCATGTTGAATGATTCTCTTAAGTCGTTGTTGGTCCCGTTCTTGCAGGATGTCGAATATTTGATGTTTTAGTGGATTCCTGATATTCACAGTACACTCGTGAAATGATCGTACAGCAGAATCCCCACTTCATCACTACCTCAGAGATGGCATGTCCCATCACATGTGTGTTGACTATAGTACCACATTCAAACTCGCTTAAATCTTGATAACCTGCCATTGTAGCAGGAGTAACCCATATAACAACTGCGCCAGACAGTTGTTGTCGTATACAGGTGTTGCCGACTGCAGTGCTGTATTCTGCCTGTTTACATATCTCTGTATTTGAATATGCTTGCCTATACCAGTTTCTTTGGCACTTCAGTGTATGAGAGAGATTTGAAAATATTTGACAATTATCTATGAAGTGACAGAAAATTTTGTTTAGTAGGGTGACTCCAAGCATGAGCCTTGTATTGGTTTTCTTTAAACATGGTAATAAAAGTAAGTTGCAGCTATATCTTAAATGAAGAGAGCAATGACGGAAGATTAGGAACATAAGATTTAATGATGGAGAACAAGCTTGGTTTGGGAAAGGATATGAAAGGAAATTGGCTTTGCCTTTTTCAAAGACACCATTCCAGTATTGCCTTAAGTGAGTGAGGTAAACCACAGAAGACCTCTACTGGATGGCCTCGTGTAATTTGAACTGCTGTCCTCCCACATGTGAGTCTGATGTCTCATCACTGTGCCATCTCACATGGTATCTTAAGTCACTGGCACGGATAAAAGTGAGTATTTCACAATGATAAATATTATTTAATTAAAAAGTGACTATGGCCCAGCCCAGATCCACCCTGACCAGAGGATAATTTATGAGGACTCTATACAAGTTCTCAAGATCATTTATTAATGGATAAGTTCTGTTACATATGGATATATGGCCACAGCATGTTTTACATACCTTTCTTTTAAAATGATGGTTGTTAAACACATAATGTTGTGTTGAAAAACCCTTCCATTGATATTTGTGCAATTTTCTATGTGACTGACACTTTATATGGATAAATGCATAAATCCTGCACAATGTTTTTTGTATCAAGGAGCTGACTGCATGGTAGGTACTGTGTTTGTGAATTTAAGATCAAGCTTCATGTGTAAAACATTTAAAAATTATGTTTGCAAAATCTGAAGCATAATGTGAAGTACTTATGTTGCTATTGTGTGATTGAAGAGGAATCATAGACTGACCAGTCTTCAGAAAGAAAATTGGTCTCAAATAATTGGTTGCTGAAAGTAAATGTACACCAAAAACGAAAAGTTAAAAAAAAAAAAAAACATTTTTGAGATATCGTTAGAGAAATATTGTGACAACAAGCAGGTCCATTTTTCCACATGCCACCCATCTGCTGTGACAGATGGACTAGCATCGAGCGGATGACATGTCAATCAGTGCACGCAACATCACAGAGCACGCTTAGCATCAAGCTGTAGTATAACTCCCACTCACCCCTTTGCCAAGCATGGGGTTTTCCCCAAAAAGCCACATGGCAGCAGGCATTATTCTCAGCAGCACTTCCTGCAGAGATGCCTAGCAACACGCATGACTGAACACACTCTCCCAATTTTGTTAGTGATTGCAAAAATAAGTTATTTTGTGTGATATCAGACATTTAGTGGCCTGTTGAGTTCTATGTAGGCACCTGTATGACTGCACTGGACAAGGATGAATTAGAAATTTATGGACTAGGAATGATTAATAACTGAGTGATTTGATGGAACAATTTTTAATAATTTGTGTGTTAAGGCCAATTAACTACATTGATCTTGAAAACAAAGAGATCATTTACTATAGATGTAGTAAGAAACCATTCTCCAACATGTTAGTCCAGAGCATTTTTAATATTTCTCACTTCAGTGAGAGACTTAGCTGTTCCACGCCAGCGTTGATTTCCAAACTAATGAGATTTTCAAGTTACATATTGATTCCTGTACAGTGCCAAAGGTTTGCTTATTCAAAATGAGGCATGAATCATTATTACCAGCATAGAAGTGATCACTGTAATTTGCAATGAGATCCTTTTTTTTAAAATTGATTTTTTTTTTAAATTAAAGGTTCATTCAAATGAAACCTGGTCAGTGCATCTAACTTTGGTTAACACGTAAGGTGGCACCATGTAACTATGGGTATGGTGGCTGGCACCATCTATTCTTAGAGAGAATGACGTGGGTGCACCATTTTATGTTGCGTAGTGTCAGTGTGGTTTCACACTGAGGAGAAGGTTGTCACACAGGTTATCGTCCACTACTGAACATGCAGGCGAGTAAGCAGGAACAACGAGGAGCGATTCGATTTTTGGTGGTGGAGGGAGTTGGAGGTCGTGAAATGTACCGATGGATGTAGGCTGTGTATGATGAGTACCATCTGAGTCATTCAAGTGTGTGGAATGGCGCAAATGATTCCTTGAGGGGCTTGAGTCACTGGAAGACGATGCTCGTCCTGGACAGGCTCATCATGTCATCACATCGGAAATGGTTGTGGAAGTGAGTGCTTTAGTCTTGGACAACTGCAAAATCACTGTGGATGAGATTCATTTGTTACTGGGTATTAGCGTGGGCACCACCCACACCATAATGCATCAACCCTTGAACTTACGAAACATCTGTGCACAGTGGGTTCCCCACCGTCTGACTGCCGAAAAGTGCCATACTTGAATGGCGCTGTCTTTGAGTCATCTGCAACATTATCATGAAGAGAAATACAACTTTCTGTTGTGTATTGTCACAGGTGAGAAAACATGGTGTCACCATTTTGATCCGGAAAGCAAGCATCAGAGCAAGCAGTGGGAACATGCAACTTCACCACCTCCAAAGAAATCAAAGGCTGTGCACACCAGATCTGGTAAGGTCATGATGTCCTTTTTTGACCACAAGGGCCCACTGCTTGTCGAGTTCCTGGAATGGGGAACCGCCATCAATGCCCAGCGTTATCAAGCCACTTTACTGAACCTTAGACGAGCCATCAAGTCTAACCACCAACACATGTTGTCCAATGGTGTTATCCTCCTGCATGATAATGCCCACCCACATAAGGCCAATGTGGTGAAGACAACATTGCAGCAGTTTCAGTGAGAAATGCTGGACCATCCACCGTACAGTCCCAACCTTTCACTGTGTGACTTTCATGTGTTTGGACCTCTAAAACAAGCCATTTGTGGATATCGATTCGCAACAGATGACAAAGTGTGTGACTGGGTCCAGGCCTGGGTTCAACAGTAGCCGACTAGCTTCTTCAAGGATGGAATCGACAGGCTAGTGTTGCTATGGGATAAATGTACCATTTTTGAGGTAATAAAATCATTACCATTACTTTACATTAGTGATCGGGTTTCACTTGAATGCCCCTTCTATATTTAGCAAGTGGTTACATGTGAAGTATGTCTTGGGCCATTTCGCTGCGTCTAGTCCTATGTAACGTTTATTTGGAACAGATTAGTTGGTGGAATATACAACCATTGCCACACTAGTAATCTTGCCCATTCCCACACTGGTGATCTCGCCCAAGCCACACAGCAGACAGCTTACGAACTTAGCATCATGGGCCAAATCCAGAATGAATCTGAAACTGGCTAACCCCTCTGTTTGAGCTTGGCCCCAGCCAATGGCCAGACCCCCTGCCCCCCGCGCCCTGGCCCCCACCCCCCTGAGATAATGGAGCCAGTGGCTGCGTTTCACACATTCGTGAACCAACTTGTGCCAAACGGCACCACCACTGTGCACATCCTGCCTTCCCCCACCCATCCAGCTCATGGCACAGTCCGCCTGCCGCCTTTCAGTTCTCGGGAACCCTGGCTGTAGTTTGCCTCTGCTGAAAAAATTTTCACAGGCTCTTCAGTGATTAGTGTATTTTACTTCTGATGAAGGTATATTTAGATATAACGAAACTGTGGTCAAGGATTTTAATAAATCTTAATCCTGCAACTGTTTGGCTGTTATCATTTACCGTGAAGAATTTCAATAGTTGCTGTTTTAGCCATGTTTAAAATCTTGACATTCATGACTGGCAAGCACCCACCTTGTGTGTGACACGCGCATCCCCAACCCCTGGCCTGCAGCCGCTAGCAAGTCTGCCTGCCCAGTCACGCCCCCCGCCCTCCAACTAGTAGTGACTGAGATGACCCTGGTTGCAAGTGGCTTGTGCTGGTATCATGAGGTATATAGCAACAATGCTACCAACTGCTGGGCACCCTGTGCACGGCACCCAAACTCCGGCAGCAGCCACCAGCAGGTGTGCCCGGCTGTTCCGAGGTGCTGCAATGCCCCTTCATGTGCGATTGTTGTAGCCTACTCTCCGCAACACCCTACCTCATTGACACTGGCTCAGACCTATCCATCTACACCCACCAGTTCCTGCCTGTTGCTTGATGCCGTCCACCCTCACCCCTCACTCATCACGCCTGCAAATGGCTCACCAATCACCACTTACTGTTCGTACAGCTGTTCCATTGACCACCGCCTCAACAGAGATTTTGCATTGACCTTTAGTGTGGCCAACATTACACACCCCATCCTTGGTGAACATTTGATTGCCTACTACAGTCTTCTCCTCAACCTGGGAAACTGCCGTATCATCAGCAACACTTTCCATTGCTCCCTACCCTATGACTGCTGCACCACCACCCATTTTGCCACTAGACACTTATCCTATTCTGGCCCCTTTTGCCAACTACCTCTCTGGATTCCTACTCCTCACCCACCATTCCTGCTTCCTCCCCCTCCCCCTCATGATGTATGTCACAATATGGTGCACTACATTCCAGTGTCTCCAGGCACCTCAGACATCTGCCATCCTGGCACCTCCCACTTGTCAAACAATGGGCTGCGCAAGCTGAAATCAAGGCAGCCATAACTGCAGGGGTGTTACACATCTCAAAAAGCCCCTGGGCTTCTGCCTCCACCTTATCCCCAGGAAGGACAGGACTTGGCATCCACGCGGTGACTTCTGCACCCTCAACATAAGAATGGGTCCCAACCATTATCCATTTCCACTATTGTGCAGGTACAGTGACAACCTGTTGAGTGCTACTATGATCAGAAAACTAGACTGTGCAAAAGCTTTTATGAAAATTTCACTCATCCTGAAAGATGTGGGATAGACAGTGATAATCTTGCCTTTCAGTCCATTTGAAAGAGGATTTATGCCCCTTGGGCTTTGTAATGCTACCCAGACCTGGCAGCATTTCCTTGATAACCTCGGTTTGCTTTGCATACTTGGATGATATCCTCATTAACTCGCATAACTCAGTGGAACACCGTCTCCATCTCCAGGAGGTTTCTCCCACCTCCAAACAACAAGCATGAGGTTTCCACTAAAAAGCCACTCAACAGCAGGCATTCTACTCAGTGTCCATTCCTGCAGACATGCCTAGAAATGCACACAATGGGACATGCTCTTCTGATTTTTCTTAGTGGTTATAAAAATAAGTTTATTCTTGTGATATCAGACATCTAACAGCTTGCTGAGTGATCAATTTAGGTTCAGTCCAGAAGAGAATGAGTGAGTAAGTCAGCTTGGTAACATATAGCAACATAGTTGAACACAGCATTTGCCTATGGAAAGCTGGCAGTAGATAAAGTGCTCTAAGTGATTTCATGTATTCAGAAAAACATTTGCCAGGGGCCGTAGATTACATGCACAAAGCATCTGATTATCAGAGTTCACTGAAGTGAACTGATGGCGCAAATTGCATTCTAAACCTTGTATCAGTTGGCAAAAAGTTGACACGGTAACATACGTGTGCACCCACTGTGTGATGTAGGCCACTCTGTGAATGCACTGGACATTGATGATATTAGAAATTTA
Source organism: Schistocerca americana (assembly GCF_021461395.2). Taxonomy (NCBI): domain Eukaryota; kingdom Metazoa; phylum Arthropoda; class Insecta; order Orthoptera; family Acrididae; genus Schistocerca; species Schistocerca americana. The sequence goes on from NC_060130.1 coordinate 87,629,040, forward strand.
TACACTAGAAACAATTAATAACCAAGTGAATGGATGGACCATACCTGCTGAACGATATTATTCTCTAAACAATTTTTAGCAATTTTCACACACACCACCTGTCTGCTGTGACAGACAGGCTAGCACACAAAATCGCAAATTGCGTGTAGCATCAACCTGTAGTACATCTCACACTCTCCTCTTTGCCAAGCATGAGGTTCCCGCCAAAAAGCGACTCAACAGCAGGCATTCTGCTCAGTGGCCTTTCCTGCTGAGTTTCCTAGGAATGCACACGATGGGACATGCTCACCAGATTTTTCTTAGTGATTATAAAAATAAGTTTATTCTTGTGATATCAGACATTTAATGGCTTGATCCTGAAAACAAAGAAATCAGTTATTATAGACATTGCAAGAAACCATTGTCCGACAAATGTAGCCAGGAGCATTACTAATATTTTCGTTTTACCGTGAGACTTAGCTGTCCCATACCAGTGTTGAGTCAGAACTAATGGGATTTTCGGATTACATATCATTCCATATACAGTGACAAACATTTGATTATTCCAAATTAGGTAGAGATTATTACTATCAGTGTCAAAGCGACCATTTTTTTTTTTTTTTTATACGTAGTAAGTTGTGAAATGTGACATATGTCCTGGGCTGCTCTGTCTCATTCATTCCTACCTAACATTTATTTGGAGCAGATTAGTTGGTGCAATGTTCAACTGTTCCCACAAGATAATAAAGTGGATCTTACACACACACACACACACACACACACACACACACACACACACACACACACACACAAACAATCATTCTTACAACAAAATGCATGAGCCAGCTTGTCAAATAGTTTCCTATCCATCGTATTCTAGATTTTTGCTATTCCTGACCAAAAAAATGGCTTGTAGAGAAAGAATTTTTAATGAATAATGAGGTCACTGTGCTGTAAATGAATATTATTTTGAGCTTTAAATAAATTTATTTTTTGGTGGAATAAACAAATTGAGTATCTCTGGAATAAATGAACTGAGATCAGTGGAGATTATATTGCGACATCTCCAATTTGCATTTTAGGAACAAAATATTATTTATTATACTTTTTGCCAAATGTATGGTATCAGTATGCCACTATAATTAGCCTGCAACTTCTTTCATTAGTGTGAAACATCTGTAGCTGCATCTAAAATTAAGAGTTCAGTCTAATTCATTTCTTTCCATTTTCTATGGCTAATATTTGTAACAAATTGCTATGAAGTAAAACATGTTAGTAGGGTACAAATGTTACATATTTTCTCGCTGAAAACATGGCCACATGTTAGTCACTTATATAATTGTATTTTTACTTTAATATCACACTACTGGCCATTGAAACTGCTACACCAAGAAGAAATGCAGATGATAAACCAGTATTCATTGGACAAATATATTATACTATAACTGACATGTGATTACATTTTCACGCAATTTGGGTGCATAGATCCTGAGAAATCAGTACCCAGAACAACCACCTCTGGCCGTAATAACGGCCTCGATATGCCTGGGCTTTGAGCTTGGATGGCATGTACAGGTACAGCTGCCCATGCAGTTTCAACACAATACCACAGTTCATCAAGAGTAGTGACTGGCGTGTTGTGACGAGCCAGTTGCTCAGCCACCATTGATCAAATGTTTTCAATTGGTGAGAGATCTGGAGAATGTGCTGGCCAGGGCACCAGTAGAACATTTTCTGTATCCAGAAAGGCCCTTACAGGACCTGCAACATGTGGTCGTGCATTATCCTGCTGAAATGTAGGGTTTCGCAGGGATCGAATGAAGGGTAGAGCCACGTGTCGTAACACATCTGAAATGTAACGTCCACTGTTCAAAGTGCCATCAATGCGAACACGAGGTGACCGAGACGTGTAACCAATTGCACCCCATACCATCACGCTGTGTGATATGCCAGTATGGCGATGACGAATACACACTTCCAATGTGCGTTCATTGCTATTATGCCAAACACAGATGCGACCATCATGATGCTGTAAACAGAACCTGGATTCATCCGAAAAAATGACGTTTTGCCATTCGTGCGCCCAGGTTCATCGTTGACTACACCATCACAGGCACTCCTGTCTGTGATGCAGCATCAAGGGTAACTGCAACCATGGTCTAAGAGCTGATAGTCCATGCTGCTGTAAACGTCGTCGAACTGTTCGTGCAGATGGTTGTTGTCTTGCAAACATCCCCATCTGTTGACTCAGCGATCGAGACATGGCTGCACGATCCATTACAGCCATGCAGATAAGGTGCCTGTCATCTTGACTACTAGTGATACAAGGCCATTGGGATTCAGCACAGCGTTCCGTATTACCCTCCTGAACCCACCGATTCCATATTCTGCTAACAGTCATTGGATCTTGACCAACGCGAGCATCAATGTCGCGATACGATAAACCACAATCGCAATAGGCTACAATCCGACCTTTATCAAAGTCAGAAACGTGATGATACACATTTCTCCTCCTTCGTCATCAGAACAATGTTTCACCAGGCAACGCTGGTCAACTGCTGTTTGTGTATGAGCAATCAGTTGGAAACTTCCCTCATGTCAGCACGTTGTAGGTGTTGCCACAGGCGCCAACCTTGTGCGAATGCTCTGAAAAGCTAATCATTTGCTTATCACAGCATCATCATCGTGTTGTTTAAATTTCGCATCTGTAGCACGTCATCTTCATGGTGTAGCAATTTTAATCGTCAGTAGTGTATTTTGCAATAACATTCAATAAACATTGTCCAACCACACAGATATTGTCCATTTCCAATTCATATATTGAGCTGTCAAGCTGAGTGTATTTCATTTTGTTGTTAAAACTATTTTCGTTATCTGTCAGTATTTTTAATTCACAAAAGAGGAGGTCAATTATTTTTATAGCTGCATACTTATGTGTTCTTGCCAATCCTTGTTGCAATGCTCTGATCTCTTTGCACCAGACTTTCTTCAAAGGAGGTTGTTCTTATACTGTATTCTACATCTACATCTACATATATACTCCGCTAGCCACCAAGCAGTGTGTGGCGGAGGGCACAATTCACGCCAAAGTGAGATTTGTAATGCTCTCATGATGGCTAAATGTACCATTCACAAATCTTGCCGCTCTTCTGTGGACCTTTTCAATCTCTTGAATGAGACCCAACTGGTAAGGGTCCCATACAGACAAACAATACTCTAAGACTAGACGAACTAATGTATTGTAAGCAATTTCCTTTGTTGAAGGACTGCATCGCTTCAGGATTCTACCAATAAACCACAATCTAGAGTTTGCCTCCCGTTACTTGTGTAATCTGATCATTCCAATTGAGATCATTTCAAATAGTCACACCCAGATACTTGACAGATGTTACCACTTCCAGAGACTGGGCATTTATTTTGTATTTGTACATTAATGGAGATTTTTGCCTATGTTACACTTACTAATATTGAGAGATAACTGCCAGTCATTACAACACGTATTTATTTTCTGCAAATTTTCATTGATTTGTTCATAACTTTTGTGTGGTAGTACTTTCCTGTAGACTACAGCATCATCGGCAAACAGTCTAATGCTGCTGTCAGTACCATCAACCAAATCATTTATGTAAATTGTAAAAAAGCAGTGGACCTATTATGCTGCTCTGGGGCACACCTGAAGTTACGCTTGATTCTGTTGAAGTCACCCCATTCAGAACAACACACTGCTCTCTGCCTGCTAGTAAATTTTCTATCGAGCCATGTATGTCATCGTATAGACTGTAAGTGTGCACTTTTTGGAGCAAGCGACAGTGCAGAACTGAGTCAAATGCCTTTTGAAAGTCGAGAAATATGGTATCATCCTGGTAGTTGGTATCTAGAGCCTGTTGTATATCATGCACAAAGAGGGCCAGCTGTGTCTAGCATGACTGCTGTTTCCTAAAACCATGCTGGTGTCTACAGATGAGCTTCTCAGAGTCTAGAAAGGTCATTGTGTCTGAACACAATATATGTTTCCATGATTCTACAACAAATTGGTGTCAGTGAAATTGGCCTGTAATTATGTGCCTCCGATTTTCTACCTTTTTTATACACACCCCACTCACCCTCTCTTCTCTCCATCTAGATAATTTTCTTCTCCTCATTCACTTTTCTTTCTTACTGTTCCCTTTTACATTAATTTCATTTACATTTTAGTTTAACTACAATAGATTTCCACAGTTCTCTGATATGACAGCTCCCTTCTTTTCAAAAAAATTATTAACTTCTTTGATATGATAAAGTCTCATTCTTATTCAGAAGTAATAACTGAGTACATTATTTTCTGATGTTTGAGCTAGTGTTCCTTTGTCTTGCAGTCTTTCGCACAATCACTTACAAGCTATTGGAACTCCTAATAAATGTATTTTTACAGAACATGACATGTAAAACCCTCTATATAGTTTTAGTCAGTTTTCACTGTACACTACCTTCAAATAATGTGCACCATAAATGTTTGTAAATAAATCATAAGTAACAGCTACTCTAATGAATTTCTTAAAAGGAGTTAAAATATGTTATGATAGCTTTTTACAAAATTGAGTATTTACAAGAAGTTCCTGTATTCCCATTCATACTTTTTACTTTAAACCAATAATTCTTTTATAAGATGCACTCACAAATTGCAAATACGATATTAGACCAGCTGTCTGGCTTACTACACACACATGAAAATTTGTGCTGGCTAGGAACTTGAACCTGGATTTCCTGCTTATTGTGAGCAGTCACCTTAACCACTGCAGCTAGCTGTACATGCCTCATGGACTGCTCCAAACTTACTCGTCATGGTATCTACATCCCATAGCACTCACACTCCATCTGTGTGATTCCCCGCATAGGGAGAGAAATTGTTTTTCTCATCCATTTGCCTTGCTTTGGCATGAAATACAGATAGAGGAGCATCTTTATTTGATGGTGGCTGTATAGGTCGATGGAAATGTTCTTCAGACAGGCATCTGTTAGACTCACAAGAATGGTGTCCAAGCACTATGGGATGTAGACACAATGACATACGGAGATTTGGATTGTCCAGGAGGCATGCACAGATAGCTGAAGTGGTTAAGGCAGCTGCTCATGATAAGTAGATAAATCTGGGCTTGAGTCCACAGTACAAATTCTGATGTATCTATAGTAAACCAAACAGCTGATATAATATCATATTCATAATGCATGTCTGAAGGACATTTAAATTCAACTATATAAACACTGCACTAATTATATTTAATACCAATAATTATTCTTTAAAACTTAATCATTTTAAATGATATTGAGTTGAAACACTTTATTTGTTTAATCACATTCACTCATTTTTGTAACAGTCTGATTATATTAATCTTATGAACATATCTTTAATTCTTTTTTAATTTCATTTGTTGCATTTCAGAAAGAGTGAATGAAGAATCGTTGTTGCTTCTTGGGCATTAATATGCATGAATTTCTGTGCAGGAGGTGGAGCTTTGTACGAATCATCACAACAGCAAGTGCAACAAGGCCAACCCTGTGCTGCAGTGCATGGCCAAGTACAGGGACATGCCCACCCTGTCATGCTTCATCCTCCTCCTTCTCGAAGGCAGCATTCAGCATTGAGGGCTAAGGCACTTGAAGGGGAAGGTCCTTTCTCCAACCACTGTAGGAGTTTTGATACTCAGATAAAAGTAAGCCACATACATATTTTTCTGGAGGTTCTGATATTCAAATATTTTTGTTTCCTGGTTTGCCAAAGAGAATTCCTTGCCTGTTACTGTGAATAAGCAGTTAACAGATAATGACATTTAGTGGTGTGTATCTAGTTAAAAGTATCATATTATAATATAAATAACCATAC